>NW_006799963.1:463640-495183 GCF_000485575.1 Poecilia formosa | reverse complement strand
ACAGTTCTTCACACTGCAGTGGAATTTTGCACCAACCAAGAGATATGAAGGCTGAAAGAAGATCTTTTCCATTTGTTCCATGAAGGGTGCTTGAAACTGCAAACCAAATCTAATTTTTGAGATCGTTACACGCCCTCTCCAGTAATTAAATAATTTACACTTAAACATAATTTTTAAACTTTTGTAGGTAAGAATTAACGGTATAAAAATACTTTGGGGAGTCTAAACATGAGGAAACAAAGAAGACCCTTCCAAACTGGAAGTCTTTATTTTGTTTTTCCGAGTAAATGTGTTGTTCGTTTTGCTTTACTGCCGTTGTGAATAGCGCTGTGTGTACAGGGATCAAGATTGCAAAATTCACAGTGTTCCACCATTTCAGGACAGAGTGCATTATTTTCTGCCGTAACACTTTTATTATTGACTTATTATTCAGAATTACAGATTAACCAACAGTGAATCCAACCCTGAATTATGTTTCAGGGCTGGTTGAGTGTCTCCAATATTTTGGATAACTATTTCTAATTCAGAGAATAAGCCATGACATTGGTCTCAGATTACAGTGGTGGTACACATGTACAGCATATGTAGTGCCTGTCTGCAATCATGCAGTGGATTATTTATTTTTTATTTTTTTTAACTTGTCCAAAAAATGTAGGGTAGGCGAGTTTATCTGGAGATCAACTTGTATATTGTACTGTTGTATCAAAGCCATAGAAAAATGACTTGTAAACTTATTTCCTACGTCATTGAAATAATAGTCAGTTATTCAATGACAGGAACAGGGCACTGAGGCAAGAGGAAGATGTTGCATATCAGAGTTCTCGTTACTGAAATGTCGGCACTTAAACCACAGTGGATCTTTGCTGGCAGCCCCTTCTCAAGATAATGTGCTGCTCTTGATTTGTATTTACATTTTATGGTTGAGTCAGTGTTACTGAAACAGTTTTACCTGTCTATGAGACACTGCATGATTCTGGTTGAAAAAGTCCTTGACTTCATATCTGAATTTTAACATTTTTATTTTATGCCCCTGCTTTGCAATATTCTTTCATTTGCTTTTATATCCTGTAAAGTAATTTTGATTGTCTTGAGTATGTAAGATGCTATACAAATAATCTTGCATCTATGTCTGCCAGGTACTTTAACTCCAAATACCGAGCTCCCAAACAGACTCAGGCGAGTTAATGCAACAGTTGTGTCTACAAAACCGCAATCAGTTTTTACTTGTACATTTTATTCATTTATTTTTTTTTACCACTTCCTTATAAACATTGTTTGTTTTTCAGAGTCAAATCAGCGATGTCCAAATGTCAGCCACTAAACCAGAGGAACAGCTGCATTATGGAGAAATAACGTTTAGCAGAAAGACGCCTGAAACTTCCTCCAGATTGGCGCAGCACAACGAACAGACTGTGTATGCTGAGGTGAAATTGTCACAGCGAGAAAGCAGCTCTAAGCAGACTCCTGGGAACCCCGAGGATGTTTGCTGCGAAGAAAAAAAAGAATAACCTCTGTTGTGTGACGGCAGACATCTAAAGTTTTGTCTGTGTAAGGGGAAAGGCTATGATAAAGATGGAGAGTCTGCACCTCAAGACCTTGTCACCCTCCAATGCGCGTGCTTCTGTCAGTTATTAGGGATGAACAACATGGCTACCAAGAAAAAGTTGTTCATCGCTTAAAGATGAACATACGTACGGAAACACAACTTTTAATTTGTTCAGTTTATAGTTAGCTGGTGCTACATGTAATAATGTGGTGCTCTTCCATCACAGATGCTTCTGCTGATGCCTGGAGCGGCCATGTTGATTTGTGAATTTACAGTTACAAGTTGCATCCCTCTGTCCCAGTGTGAAGTCCGACTTCGGGGGTCATTCAAGTTGATTTTTCCAAACGGGAAGTCAGAACGTCCGAGTTCCAACTGCAAATGGAGCGCACCAAATTCCTCAGCTTTAACATTTGTGGAAAAATAGAACAGTTTTTAGACTGTAAGCCATGGATCATAAAAATTTCAGAACCATATCATTGCTGGTACTTCCTAATATGTAAAACATGCAGACTATTAGAGTTTGTACTTTCATTTTGTTTTCTTACTTTATTTTTTATTTTTTTCACTTGGACCGTAACAATATAACAAAATGTATTATGTGACTGATAGATTGTAGGTGAGTTGGCGTGTCAGGCGATGGCTAGACTTCCCATTTCTGCAGTGACTAGTGATTATTCACAATTTGGAGTCAAATTGTGCTACTGTAAAAGACAATGCATTAGTTCTCTGCAATATAAACAAGCTATTATGTGGACAATGTTGCTAATATTTTTTGTTGTACCAGGAAGGGTTGCCTTCCCTTTTCTGAGGTTCAGTGAAAGGCAGATGATTTTAAAACTCAGTAAACGCACAAATAAGGAAGTAAAGTTGTTGTTTTGTTTTTGTTTTGTTTCTGAATCTCAGAAAATGATTGTTTTCTATACAGTCACCTGCTGCCAGTAAAATAAAGAGCACATTTTTTCAGGAATCGAAATGTATAAATAAATAGACCCCACATGTTTCAGCAAATTTTCCCTTCATCACAGAAGTGACGACGCTTGTAAAATAACATGCTTAATAACATGCTCTAGCATTTACTGGGCAAATATGCCAATGTGTGTTTTTTAATCAAAGCTGGTTGGAAAATATAACTTCTGTAATCTTTAAAAAAAAATGTTTGCCTCATAAATAAGCTGTGAGAATTATTCTTCAATTGTTCTTTTTAACTTTTCCTTGACTTACGGGACATGTTAAATGCCTATTTGATCAAATAAATACTCTGCACTTTACAGTTCGTTAAAAAAATATGCAAGCATCTGTCAGAATTAGGTGATTATTATTGCTTCTCTGCAAATTCTGACCAATAAAAAAAGTAGCTAATATACTTTCTTGTAACATCTTTTCTTTCTGTCTTGTTGATGCACATTTATCACACCTGGCACTTTTCTCCACCCTTTCCAAACTGGTTAGACCACCGACCCCTAAGCATTTAATCATCCTGCAGAAAAGTGGGACTATTTCTGTGAACATAATTACTGGTCCTTAAAATTTGTCCTTAAAGTTGATGTGTTAGAAGGAAGAATAACAGAAAAGCATACGACTCTCAGCAGGCTTGACATGGAATGCATTGCGACGGTTTGACATGTGAGTCAGATTATCTTCAAAACTGGAGGATTTTTGTTGTTGTTGTTGTTGTTTTGTTTTGGTGTTTCTGGCCAGTATGTATCAAAAATGTGTCCAAAAGAAACTGGGGGACACAGAAATGGGCAGCCAAGACTCATGGAGAACAAATCAAATGCTATTTATTGTTTTTAGCCTGTTCCTACAAATGATCTCCTGTAGCTGTAGTTCCAGAGTTCATCATGCGTGATAACAGAGGCAGTTTTGGTCTTGTTTACTTTGGTTTCTGCTTATTTGCATGAAAAACAATCACATGAAGCCCCCGTTGTTACTATTTAGTATGTTTATCGTAGATCAACAGAGGCAACAGTGTACATACAGAGTAAGAGTGTGTAGCTGCCCAGCAACACGGTTCACGCCGGATTAAACCCCCATGCCTTCAGGTAATATAGACTTGAAGCAGTGATGAGAAGGAGTTGAGTGTGATTTACTTCTTTTTGTCTAAGCATTTGGAGAGGAAGACATACAGACACGCCATGCTGCAGTTTATGGAGGTTTGTGCGCACAAGTCTTCTTTTTTTTTTTTTGGAGATGCTTGTGAATCTCATTGATTAAAGTTAGATTATTATAACATTCAGCAGCCTCTCAGTAAAACAAAAAAAATATGTTTTTATGGAGTGCTGAGATGAGGGGAGGAAATCTACATTACCCTCAACATTTATTGGAACTCACAGTAAAGATGTGCTACAAAGTCTTAAAGGGGAGGGAGTATTATGTATTTTCCAGGCACACGGTGCCATTTTATTGCATAATCAAGTAGCTGTGTTGTTAGAAAAAAGCTGCACATATCAAAAATGACGCAGGCATTTCTGACGCCATTAAACTGGCCTTTGTCTCTTTAAGAGTCTCCCAATGTTTCCAATACTCCCTCTTTAATAATTCATTACAGCAATCCTTCTCCAAGAGTTGAGTGACCTCCGCATGGTTCCCATGGGAGACTCAAGGATTCCTCAAACCTGCATGAAAACGTCAAAGCCACACTCCAGGTACGTTTTTGACAAAAAGAAATAACAGTACAACTTGATGTAAAGCACAAACAAAGTAAATTTTGTATGATCCTTTTAAAATAAATGGAGACACATTGACCACTAGATGTGGCCACTGCTAGAGTTTTCTCTCAACAAGTTTGTGGTTTTCCCTCTTTTTTTATCAACCTTTCCAGCCACCTCTTGTGTTTGGTGAATTTTCATCTAGCTTCGTTTTTTTTTTCTCTTTGCTTCATCATCATAAATCATGAATTTATTGTACATATTCTATGTAAAATAGGTGTAAGTGATAACTATCTTCTTATTTACGTTTCCTGATTTTTGAAGATCAGCACACATCAGCCTTATTTCAGTGACATGCATCATTTTTGGAGTGGCTAAAAGAAACAGGCCATTATCTTTTATTTGTGATATTTATGTATTCACTTATATTTATTTTATGGGAATTGAGACATCGCTGAATGAAATATGTTATTTAGATGGGATTGTATCGCCTGTGAGTAAGTGAATGTACTTAGGCCAAAGGTTATTTATTTCTAAAATTGCTAGATTTACTCCAGAAAGTGTATTTGGGCTGCAGTTCATCTTATGGACTTATTTACATTAATTTCACTTAATTCTTTTGCTTTTGCTATGACAACTTACTTTTTTGTGTTCATTTAACTCAAAACGTACAAATCTTTAACCTAAAGGAACTTTTCACTTTGACTTTATTTAAAACAATTCAGTTCAATGCCAGTTTCGTATCCTATTTCTGACCAACTCAATTTGTTATGATCGTCCAACTCATTTTGATAAGTTTTTATAACTTAATTCATGAGGGGATTTAAATGACAAATTTAAGTCATTCTTACTCAAATCATTTATTTTCTTCTAATAAACATTTAAAATATCTTCGACTTAATTCTACAGAAAGTCAACTCAAGCTTTTAAGTAGTTCCAAACTAAATTTTAATACTCTTTTTACAGTGTCCTCTACATACACAAATCTTTTCCTTAAATGACCTTTTTACTTTGACTTTACTTGAAATAATTAAGTTCAATACCATATTTGTATCCCTCGTCTGACAAACAAATGACTCAAGCTAACCAGGGACAGAATCCCTGGTAAGTGACCGTGGCTCTGTGGGTAGAGTCGTCATCTTGTGATTGTAAGGCTGTAGGTTCGATTCCAGCTTCCTCCTGCCACATGTCAATGAGCCCCTGGGCAATTAACCCCAAGTTGCCTCCCAATCTGGGCATTAAGTGAATGTGACTCTAGTGTAAAGTGCTTTCAGTGGTCAAAATGACAGGAAAAGTGCTATATAAGTGTATTTACCATTTTTGAAGTAAACTAAATGATTTGAGTAAGACACACTTAATAAATTTGTTAAAAATAAATTAACAAATTGAGTTGGATGATTATAATATATTGAATTGGTTAAACTTAATAAATTCAGTTGGATAAACTTAACTGAATTGCTTGTTACCTACAGAAGCTATTCAATTATGTTGATTCAACAATTTTCTTTTTAGAGTGTGGAGATTATGCATATTCCTTTAATCAAAGATCCATTTATTTCTAATTTTTTCACACTTCTTCTCCAGGACATGCTGTAGCACGCAACGTGGAGGATGCTGTATATACAACATTTATCGAAACCACCAAACTGTAACTCTGNAAATCATTTATTTTCTTCTAATAAACATTTAAAATCTCTTTGACTTAATTCTACAGAAAGTCAACTCAAACTTTTAAGTAGTTCCAAACTAAATTTTAATACTCTTTTTACAGTGTCCTCTACATACACAAATCTTTTCCTTAAATGACCTATTTACTTTGACTTTACTTGAAATAATTAAGTTCAATACCATATTTGTGTCCCTCGTCTGACACCATGACTCAAGCTAACCAGGGTCAGAATCCCTGGTAAGTGACCGTGGCTCTGTGGGTGGAGTTGTCGTCTTGTGATTGGAAGGCTGTCCATTCCAGCTTCCTCCTGCCACATGTCAATGTGCCCCTGGGCAATTAACCCCAAGTTGCCTCCCAATCTGGGCATTAAGTGAATGTGACTCCAGTGTAAAGTGCTTTCAGTGGTCAAAATGACTGGAAAAGTGCTATATAAGTGTATTTACCATTTTTGAAGTAAACTAAATGATTTGAGTAAGACTGCCTTAAATCTGTTATCTTAAACATACTTAATAAATTTGTTAAAAATAAATTAAATTGAGTTGGATGATTATAATATATTGAATTGGTTAAACTTAATAAATTCAGTTGGATAAACTTAACTGAATTGCTCGTTACCTACAGAAGACGCTATTCAATTATGTTGGTTCAACAATTTTCTTTTTAGAGTGTGGAGATTATGCATATTCCTTCAATCAAAGATCCATTTATTTCTAGTTTTTTCACACTTCTTCTCCAGGACATGCTGTAGCACGCAACGTGGAGGATGCTGTATATACAACATTTATCGAAACCACCAAACTGTAACTCTGAGTTCATGACCCTCAGAAATGAACACTTCCAAATAATCAAGGGAGCAGGAAGAGTCTCATGAATGCTTGTTTTATTTCATTCCTCGTTGGAAATCAATGAGGTGGGCAGAGATACGATACATGCAAATACAGCCTGACACACAAAAGCATGTCTGTGCCCTCAGTCACCACAAAAGAAAAAAAAAATAACATTACTGTACAAACCGCAGTGATTCTCTGGAAGCCATACTAACCCACATTTGCATCCAAACAGGTTGACAGACACGCAAAAGAGTGCTTGCATGAGATTGGAAAGCGTGGCAAAGTCACTGCTGAAAAGGAAAGTATCACTTTCAGTGCAGAGCAGTTAATGCAAATCAACTCTGGTGATACAAATAGGAAAAACACATTTTCCTAGAGGTCAGCTGCAGTTAAAGGCACCGGGGTGGGATATGTAATGATGTGCAGTTTGAAGGAGTTGAGAAGCACATTGTGCACGGACTCTGCCAAGAACAGCTAAGATAAATATTAAGAGCAAAATAAACCTGAATGAAATGAAAATGAGGAATAGCTCATCATAAACAATCTGTCAATCTGTATGTCACCTACAGAGTTGATATGTAAAAGACGAGAACGGTGCACACGGGTAGTGTAGTATATGTGGTGGATCTATTTGCTTTAGCGGAGCCACTCCCCTTTTTGTTGAGTTGCCTTCTATGTTATTCGCCTGCGCATTGATATGTTGTATTGGAGACTCAAGTGAAGATCAGTAAAGTTCATGCTGCACCACCGAGATGAATCTCTTTATTTAATTATACTATGTTGGAGTAAAGACACAACAGGTAGGTCATCAGCACAGCACATGAGCAGCAGACCGCAGGGAAACGTGCTACCTGATCCAGCATGCCGTGAGCGCACACGCCCAGATTACTCATCAGATCAGCGTCTCTGCAACTGGCAGCCTCTAGGGGGCGGAAAACTCACACAGTGTGTCTGGGGAATTCAGTTTCAAGATCCTCCATCCTAAAGTGTTTCAATTTAATGCTGCTTTACGACAGAATATTATGAAACCAGCTAAGCTGTCAGAGTATAAACATATAGCTCAGTTTCTGTGTTTTTTTTTTAAATTAATTTATTTATTTTATAAAAAAAAGTTTTGCTTTGCTTCAACACTGCCCAGATTAAAGTGCAACACGGATGCACAGCTATTTTAAGAATATTCCGGTTCAACACGTAGAACTTTCAGAACAAAGACATCCAGCAAATGTATGTAACTTTCATGAAAAGCTTTTAATGTTCTAGCATTGATCATTGTTGGTAGGATTCGAACCTTCGCAGGGAGACCCCATCGCCTTAACCCACGATTCTCTCCACATTGTGACACCTATTAGTGAGTGGAATATTTTGTACACCCGATGAACAGTACTGCTTTGCTGTCTGCAGATGTTATGTGAGATAGTCTCCTGTGAAGTTTGATAATATATATAATATATACAGCTTAGATTCTCCAAGAAACCAATGGAGGTGAGAAAATGTAGCTAATATATAAAGTTAGACGTCAAATTATTCATGCTTCTTGCAAATGTGTGTCTTGGTTGCTGCCAGTGTGATATGCAAAAATTATCTGCAATATAAAAAAAGCGCAGCAGCAACACTGTTTTTTTCTCCGTTGTTTTCTGTCTACAGAACACAAAAGAAGCAGAGTGATGGAGGCACAGGCGTCATGAAAATGAAAACTTCACTCAGCAGTGGAGAATTTCTTCTTCCCTACTTTGTCACATAACTCCTTTACTTTTAATGCTTTCTTTCAAAGATGCAGCCATGCAGGCAAATATTTAAATAATTATTTTGTTCAAAATAAGGAAATTAAAATATCCGCTATATTTTCGGTGTTGCTTTCATTGAATTAATGTAAAAATAAAGAGCAGGTAGAACAGCCAACAACTGATTATGTCATCCAGGACATGTTACTGTGAAATATTCATCTCCGTCTCAGTCGTCCAGTAACAGCCTTCAGTCAGAGGTTTCTTATTGCTGCTGGAGATTTTTCCTGCTCAGAATCTGCAATAACTCTCTCAAGTTACTTGTATGTTGCGAGTTTATGTAACGTTGCGCTTTTGGAAAGATAAAGTGTTTCTGAATTAAATTGTTGACTTCCTCTACTGATGCTTCAAATAAATGTCTCCACACATTCCGCAACAGCTTCCCCCTTTCAGACTTTGTTTTCAAAGTCGTGTTCATTACAACTGGTTTCAGCAGGGGGTGACCGTCAGATAATCTGCATTTTGGTGTTCCCCCGCTAAAGCCTTTTTATTATTGTTGTTTGATTGTTTTTTTGTTTTTTTGTTTTTTAGTTGAATATGCCCGATCTAACATTGGGCATATTCAACATGTTGACTGTCTTGGCCCGATTACCGTAGTTTGTGGGGTTTTCCCTGACTGGGAGCGAGAACACAGCCTGTTGAATGTGACAGGTAGCCAATCAGAAAGCTCGGTTATGTAAGAACGGAGGGGAATCCCAAACAATTGACACGGCGCAACTGAGAGTCCGGTAGACTTCGGAGAAATGTGGAAATGTTTATTATTATATGTAAAGGTCGTTATTTTATATATATATTTATTATATGTGGTTATGTTTATTCACTTAAAAATGTTAACTATGAAAAAACATATCTCACCTCCAAATCATTGTGCAGCAAATAGAGCGGCTGCTCCCGCCGTCTTTTATCCACTACCTTTTCTTTTATTATGTCTTTTATCGCTTAAAATTACTCCAAAAACTATCTCTACTTCTACATTGTCATTCGTGTTTGGTCATTCTAAATTCCCATATGCTATGTTGGGGGTTTTACTGGATTTTCTTCTGGAATCGGCTTGTTCGTTAGTGGAATTGGTTCTTGTGTGGTGTGTTGCTCCTGCTGTGTGGCTGGACACACGAACCGATCGAACCTGGTGTACTTTTATCAGCTCTGTGGTCACAGAGGTTTGGAGAATCGGCGGACAATTCATAAATCGTGCCGTGTGAACCAAACTTAAGACTCACAAGCTCTACTCATCTCCTCTCTACCACTGCCCAAACCCCCTCTGACTCTGGTCGCTATGGTAACGTTTACATATCCCTTCAAAATAAGACACAGATGCGCAACAAAAACGGCCGGAAACATTTTACTTTCGTGAAAATTTTAACTCACAATTACAACTAATGGGAGCCCTGAGGTTCTTTCTCCGCAAAGAGACGGTCCCATCTGGAAGTGATGGGAGACAATAACACCCGAAGTGCTGCTTAAGCACAGCCTGCTTGGTCTCTTCATTTCCTCATTAATGAGCCGATCACCCCATATTATACAGAGCAGCTTGTAATGTGGGACTCACCTACCGGTCCGGGATAAATCCATTCTCCTGTCTCTTTTCTGGGCCTTTTCCCCTTCGCAAAGAAACTTTCCAAAGACATCTGATCTGTTTCTTACTCATTTTGCTGCTTGTGGGCTCAGTGTTGGCGCACAAGACCTCTAACCCAGAGAAACTGCTTAAAGGATTTTCAAAATAAAAGATCCTCCAGACTCAAATAATACCTAAAGGGAAACATTTCATTATTTCTTGCACAGAAATAATTGGTCCGCGGCCCGGGGCTTGGGGACCACTGCAGTAGAGCATTTCATATAACCCGAGGAAGCCACTCCAACATTTCATTTACGTTTATGTTTTGGCTTCTGTTTTTTTATTCTTCATAACTAGTTACCTAGAAGTAAATGAAATGAACCATACAATTGCGTGCTGCCTAAATGACGAACTTATTCATAAATTATATTTCAGTTCCGTGACAAAAACTTCCCATGTGAATGTTCAGTCGCTCTTCACAAACAGTTGCAAACACCGTCTGGCCATAAATACATGGACGATACAATCTGACATCCTCTTTTACACAAGAATGAAGGCTCACTGCTGCAGCTAGCCTGCTCACGACAGAAGCTTTTAAGCAAAAAGCTGAGTGAGAGAAGATTTATATGGTAAGAAAGTCTTTCTAAGTTTAACTTTGTGTCACTTTTCATTCTGAAGGACATTTAAATATAAAAAAAAATGCGTTTGTATTCAGTTGCACCACCCTGTTTTCTGACGTAAACACAGATGTTCAGGGCTTTTACTTCTTAAGACTTGACAGCAGAAACAGCAGGGCAACAGCTTGAGCTGATCCTCTAGTTATATAACTAGTTATTCTATGAATAACTAATAACTATTATATGAATAACTAGTTATGAATAACTAGAGTGTTATTTTGAATGCCTCATAAAGTTCTTAGTCGACACTGAAATCAGGTACTGCTTTGCATTAAAGGCGTTTTAGCTGTAAAGGTTCCATTGCAGAAGGTTTTGCACTGGAAACTTGAATTGCATCTGTGCCATGTGTGTAAATGACAAAGTCAGTACAAATTAAAGGGAGATCAGTTAGAGAAAATAACAACACCAATTCGGTGGGCATCAGAAGGGGTTCTTAGTGCTTTTTTTATATTGATAAAAGGACAAAAAGTTTAAAAACGTTTCGTTTGTCATATCCTGTATATCTTACTCCCGAGTTATTTCTGCTTCCAGTAATTTCAGACCAAATTCAATGACATTTCCACAAATTTGAATACAAAGTTTTAAATTAGTTGCTGTTAGAGTAGAAACATAGCTCAGTTTTTATGTTTTTTTTTTTAAATAAAATTTTTTTTGCTTTGCTTCAACACTGCCCAGATCAAAGTGCAACATGGATGTGCAGCGATTTTAAGAATATTCTGGTTCAACACGTAGAACTTTCAGAACAAAGACATCCAGCAAATTTATATAGCTTTCATGAGGGAAAAGCTTTTAATGTACTAGAACTGATCATTGTTGGTAGGATTCAAACCTTTGTAGGGAGACCCCAATAGATTTCAAATCCATCATCTTAACCTCTCGACCACATTAACCCACGTATCCGCAGGGTTGAGACACCGGGAGAAATTTCAGGAACCATTTTACAATTTAAAAAAGATCTTTTACATATTTTATGAATTCTTTACACACTCTAAAAAGTGTTTTTGGGCTGCAGTTCATCTTATGGACTTATTTACATTAATTTCACTTAATTATTTTGCTTTTGCTATGACAACTTACTTTTTTGTGTTCATTTAACTCAAAACTTACAAATCTTTANCCATGTGAATGTTCAGTCGCTCTTCACAAACAGTTGCAAACACTGTCTGGCCATAAATACATGGACGATACAATCTGACATCCTCTTTTACACAAGAATGAAGGCTCACTGCTGCAGCTTGCCTGCTCACGACAGAAGCTTTTCAGCAAAAAGTTGAGTGAGAGAAGATTTATTTGGTAAGAAAGTCTTTCTAAGTTTAACTTTGTGTCACTTTTCATTCTGAAGGACATTTAAATAATTAAAAAAAAATGCATTTGTATTCAATTGCACCACCCTGATTTCTGACGTAAACACAGATGTTCAGGGCTTTTACTACTTAAGACTTGACAGCAGAAACAGCAGGGCAACCGCTTGTGCTGATCCTCTTCGGGTAAAATAACACTCTAGTGTTATTTTACTAGTTATATAACTAGTTATTCTATGAATAACTAATAACTATTATATGAATAACTAGTTATGAATAACTAGAGTGTTATTTTGAATGCCTCATAAAGTTCTTAGTCGACACTGAAATCAGGTACTGCTTTGCATTCAAGGCATTTTAGCTGTAAAGGTTCCATTGTAAAAGATTTTGCACTGGAAACTTGAATTGCATCTGTGCCATGTGTGTAAATGACAAAGTCATCTGAGTACAAATTAAAGGGAGATCAGTTAAAGAAAATAACAACACCAATTCGGTGAGCATCAGAAGGGGTTCTTAGTGCTTTTTTAAAATATTGATAAAAGGACAAAACGTTTAAAAACGTTTCGTTTGTCATATCCTCTATATCTTACTCCCGAGTTATTTCTGCTTCCAGTAATTTCAGACCAAATTCAATGACATTTCCACAAATTTGAATGCAAAGTTTTAAATTAGTTGCTGTTAGAGTAGAAACATAGCTCAGTTTTTATGTTTTATTTTTTAATTAAAAAAAAGTTTTGCTTTGCTTCAACACTGCCCAGATCAAAGTGCAACATGGATGTGCAGCGATTTTAAGAATATTCTGGTTCAACACGTAGAACTTTCAGAACAAAGACATCCAGCAAATTTATATAACTTTCATGAGGGAAAAGCTTTTAATGTACTAGAACTGATCATTGTTGGTAGGATTCAAACCTTTGCAGGGAGACCCCAATAGATTTCAAATCCATCATCTTAACCTCTCGACCACATTGACCCACGTATCTGCAGGGTTCAGACACCGGGAGAAATTTCAGGAACCATTTTACAATTTAAAAAAGATCTTTTACATATTTTATGAATTCTTTATATACAGTACTAGAACTGATAATTGTTTGCAGGATTTGAACCTGCAATGAGACACCAATGGATTTCTAGTCCATCTGTTTTCCAGTGACAGATGTAAGGATAGATTTCAGGAGCCTTTTTACCATCTACCATCTCCAATATGAAAGGTCATGTCCTACATAACATTTTTCCTAATTTCTGGAACAAGCTCTTCAATGTTCTCTTTATCTCGTTTCTTTTATTATGACTCATCACTGTTTCTACTTTCACTTCCCTAATTACTCCTCTCATCTGGCTCCCTTACTATCAGTTTTCAAGAGAAATAAATAGACCCCACATCCTCTCCAGTTCTGCAAGCTGACACCAAATTTTAAAAAAGCTGAACTTACTAAAATAATCCACTGGATTATTGTAAAAAAAAAAAAAAAAAAACGACAAACGGCTGTGGTGGCAGAGGAAGAACATGTTCCTGTTCTTTCACTGAGCTATAGATAATATAATGACAGAAGGTGACTCAAGACATGCATGCAAATACAATTTGACAAACGGTTTCAAAGCATAACAACTTGGATGGAAATATTTTAAATTAATTTGAATAATTATCTGAGCATTTACTGCTAGATAACTAGAATCAACTGCAAAGTGTGTGCCATTCACTGGAATGACATTTTTTGTAACGTGACTCCTGTGAAGCAATAAGCATCCACAACACAATAACTGTGTCAACATAGAATACGTTGTAAGACATAAATATGTTCATGGGTTGAATGTGGTCTTAAGTATTGCAAACAGAGGAGGCCTTAAACATCAAGCATCCTCTTTTAAAGAAGGAGGAAGGACCCGTATGTGTCAAGCTTTGAAATAATACTTCCTTTTTAAAAGCTTCCAGATCTTCTGCTGAAGAACTGACGTTCCAGTCACTTTGCCCGGTTTAAATGCAGATTTTGCTTAAAATTTGGATTAATTTGGTAAGTATATTACATTTACATGAAACATTTTATTTTATTTTATTTTATTTTTGCTGATGAATTGATGTAGTTGTACCATGAATAATTTTATTGGAAGCTTCGGCTTAGCTTCTTGACTTCTAAAAGCAACATTTTATTTTTAACAGGGTCCTCTGCTTAATATAAACATTAAAAGTATAAACAGATGAAGAAGGACCGTCAGACTCTGATGGCGGCTCTGTCTGAGAACATGCTCACAGTCAACGTGTTACTGAGTGTTTTCTTTCTTCCAGGTGAGATGTTTGTTCTCTTCCTTTCAAGTTGAGATTTAAAAAAAATAATTTTTAGTCTGAAATATTTGATCCTGATAATGTTTAAAGGCTCCTCATGTAACTTCCAGCAGCTAAACAGAAGTTTGTAGAAAGGTTTCTTTCTTTCTCAGATTTTATCCACATTATTTTATTGTTGGTTCTGCTTTTACAGGTCTTGTGGCTGGCTGTACATCACACCTTCACATTACTACCCCAAAGGAGATGGAAACACTAAACGGATCTTGTTTGCATATCCCCTGTACATTTGTAGCAATCAATGGGGATGCTGATTTTAACAATGAGACAGAAATCAGTGGACTTTGGTACATAAATGATGATAAAGATGAAACAAATAAAGTGTTTGACAGCAGCAAATCAGACAACGTCTATCCAATGAACATAACTGGAATCCTGAAGGAAAATGACTGCACAACTCTATTTTCTGATTTAAAAACCAGCTATGAAGACACATATTATTTCAGAATCGTGAACGGACCATATAAGGCAACAGCTAATTGTGATCATGTTCAAATAAAAGTTAAAGGTAAGAACTTTATCTTCATCACTCCATTAATTTAGAATAACAGAAATTTCATTCTAAGAGTTTGGGTTTTTACATGTATATTTTCTGATCATCTGTTGTTTTCTACAGCAGGATGCCAGTTATTACAAAATAAAGTGTTGTAGATATTTTTTTCTAATTCTCAAACACTGAGATCCAGTTTTTAATTTTTTCTGAGGTAAAAATAAAATAAAAGGGACATCTGCTGAGCTTCAACTCATTTGTACACAGGAACAAAACGCTGTTGGAAAAAAATGTTAGAAGAAAAACATTTTCAACTTCTTCCTCATTGTCAGTATTATTATTGCTAGAAATATTTAATTTTTCAACACTAACGCTCCATGGTTTGCATGTATGTATTCACAAAGAGAATCATTGTGAATATATGAAGACAATAATCTTCAGCTGATGCTGTTTTTTGGTGTTAAGTGAAATCCACCAAAGATAAAGACAAAACAACAAAGCAAAACCCAAGACAAAGAAAAACTCATCACTCATCATTGAGTTGGAGTCAGAGATACACTTTTTTTTAGTTGCAATGTTTATTAGTAGTAGTAGAAAATCAAAATGAAAAGGTTTTTTTAGCCCTCCTGAGAGACCACCACAATATTTATCATTCATTCTTGAACTTAAAAAAGTGCTCTAGATAAGCAACCCATGGTCAGTTAACGTAATATCTTTGTGAAATATTAATCAAATTCCAAAGTCTAAATTTTAATCCCATCTTGAATTAGTTTAAATATAAATGAATGTAACAGAAAAAAATAATTTTGGTGTTTAGTACCTGAATATGTTCACTTCTGCTTAACAACATACATTATTTATTTAACTGTAAACCTAAAAAAATAATTTTGTCTGATGTGGAATTTCAGATTCTGCCTGGGAACCAAGCATGACTATTTCAGGTGATCAAACAAACCTGAAGGAGCATCAGTCTGTCACTGTAACCTGCTCAGCTTTCACTCCCTGTCCACACTCACCTCCTGAACTCACCTGGAATCTCCAACAAGACTCTCTCAGACAAACTGAGAAAAACACAGATGGAACCTTTACAACTAAAATCCAGGAGACCATCACTCTGTCAGACACACATGATGGATACAACATCAGATGTTCTGCCAGATATCCTGTGATTGGAGGAAACAAGACAGCAGAGACAGAAGTGACTCTCAGTGTTTCATGTAAGTGATCCTGTCAGCAGGTCATGGTTCAGCTGTTTGTGATCAATAAAGTTCATGTGTCTCATTTTCCTCAGATGCTCCTAGAAACACCTCAGCATCCATCAGTCTATCAGGTTTGGTGTCAGCAGGTAGCTGGGTGGAGCTGAGCTGCTCCAGCAGAGCCAAACCTCCACCCAGATTCACCTGGTTCAGGAACAACAATGATGGAGACACTAATGTGTCTGTGTGGCCAGTTTACAGCTTCAATGCCACTGAGGAAGAATATTACTGTGTGGCTACAAATTATCTGGGAAATCAGACATCATCAGTGAGACTTAGGATTAAAGGTAGATATTTTTAAAACCACTAAATATGAGGAACATTCTCAACATCTGATGCCTAAACGTTGGGGTAAATGTTCCTATTTTGTTTTATTCAGGTATCGTGAACGGACATCTTTTCTGGCTGCCAATTGCACTGGCAATTGCGCTGTTGGTGCTGATCTGTCTGGTTCTTTATGTCAGGTAGGTATTAGAAATTAGAGAGATATAAATTAGCTGATTTCAGTGAAGTAAACCAAATCTGTTCTTAATTTAGATTAATTCATATGAATGGTTTTGTCAACAACAACCCAAGTCGTCCACATATATAAAACATCCAATTACAGACCTCCACAAATTAGGTTTTTTGGACAGAAAAAGATAAGGGTGAGCGAAAAGCAACAGAAAGCCAAGAAGTTGGAAACATTCCTGCTTCTATGTACAATTCAATGTTTGTACCTGTAGATTATGCATTTGCTGCAACGGCCTCTTTGAACACTCGCTGCACAACGTTCCACAGTTGAATAAAAAACACGTTGAAGCTGCGTGGGATTTGGACAAGCCAGTGAAAAACGGGAGGAACTCAGTCCTGTCAGAAAACGGCCAAAGCTGAACTTTTAGGGGTCATCACACACACAATGTTTGCAGGTAGAATGGTAAAAACTGACTAAGAGTACTCGCTCACTGTGACTCCATACTGCTTAGCAATTGATATGTTTTACATTAGTGAAGAAAATGTAATTATTTAATAATCACTACAATCATTACAGTGCATCACACCAAAAGCATCTTGAGGTTTGCAGATGTAAACATCGTGATGTGTGATGTCAAAAATTGTAGAGTGCTGTGTGTAATTTATTTAAATGACAACATATTTCTTTGTACTAAACAGCCTAATTATAAATGGAGAAATTTGCTTTTCGTTTGAGCATTCTTGTAAACATCGGAAGAAAACAGAAATGTGGATTACATACAAGACAATAATTCTAAAAATATAAAATAAAAAAATAAAATGAAATAAAAACTCTTAATTGATCCGAAGAACCTTCATGATTTTTTCTTTTTTTTTTTTTAAAGAGGAGTGAGTCAAACAGCTGAGCAATGTATGTTACTAGTTTCCCCATACAGGAAACATCTTGAAGTTAATCTTACAAAGATGAATCTTACAAAAATGAAAGCACAACATCATTCATGCTTCATTTCTTCTATGTGTGAACTACTCGGGTTACTGCTGTTGACATCTGGTTTGAATTTTATATGACTGGCACGAATAGAAACATTTGAAAACATTGTCATATTCCATTCCCACTATAGTTTTGAACTATAATACTAAAATAGATTTACCTTTCAGTGACTAAAGGCAACAATAACTTTAAAGACTTATTCTGACAGCTCTCCAATGTCTTCCAGATGTTTCAAGTCCAAACAGCCAACTCCTCAACAGACTCAGGTGGGTAAATGTTTAGCACTGCAACGTATCTTCAGTCTGTGCCAGAGCCGGTTTAAGCATGAACTGTTTTCAAGAGATTTTTTTTTTTTTTTTCCCCCACAGACTCCAGCTGGTCAGGAGGCTGCGGTACAAACACCGTCTGCTGCTGCTGAAGACCTGCAGTACGGAGAAGTGACTTTCTTCAAGAGGAAACCTGAAGCTTCCTCTACCTCAGAGGAGCACGGCAAAGAGGAAGAGACAGTTTATGCACAAGTCAGAGTGTCCAAGTCAAGAAAGTGCTCAACGCACACCACAGATGATATCTATGCTCAAGTGAAGAAAAAGTAACTTTTTTCTTTAAAATAAAGTTAGCTAGAGGTATCTGTTGAAGCTACTTCACTTTGCATATTCATCACGTGCTATTTTGTGATATTTTTGTGCTGTTTTTTTGTTTGTTTGTTTGTTTGTTTTGGGGGTTGGGGAGCTGTGTGTCTTTTACACCTTGCTTTGCATTGCAACAGGAAGTCATCATATGTTGTACTTCAACAAAGTATTTAAAGCCTAGCCTTTTTAATCACCATTAAAAGGATATGTTAAGCACACAAAATGGGCAATTTTATTTTCACTTCATCATTTCACTGCACCACACTGCATATGGTTAATGGTTAGATGGTG
This sequence comes from Poecilia formosa, assembly GCF_000485575.1. Classification (NCBI taxonomy): domain Eukaryota; kingdom Metazoa; phylum Chordata; class Actinopteri; order Cyprinodontiformes; family Poeciliidae; genus Poecilia; species Poecilia formosa. The sequence goes on along the minus strand of NW_006799963.1, from coordinate 476,728 downwards.
ATGTGATGCTGCACTTCTTCTTTCAACCGCAATGTCAGAGCAACTGCTGCAATGGCTATATGTTAAGCTAGGTTCCTCTTTTTTAATTTGTTTAACTTTTTGCACTCGCTCGTTTCCGTTTTCAACACCTTTTTTAAAAAAGAACTTTTTTTTTTTTTGGAGGCTAGAACACAGAACAGTTTTTTTTGTCTTGAACTTCTTCCACTGGACACATTCAATGCGGGGGGGGAGGGGGGTCTGAGGGGCCTTCCCGTCAGAGCTGAGGAAGCTGGGGAGGTTTGCCCTCCAGTGCCTTGTGAAAAAATGCCATCTTTCCTCATTCTTGTAAAGAAGCTGCGGTTTAGATGAAACCACTTTTCACAGCACATATATCTGCAAAAAAAAGACCCCATACAAATTCAGTGGGATTTTACGTGCTACATAAACATAATGTTATTCGTGGGAGGGAAGTAGGAATAAAAGGGAAATGCAGAATTTTATATAAATCTGAAAAGTGTGGCATGCATGTGAATTTAGTCTTTTTTACTCCGATGGCCCCACATATAATCCAGATTACCCTTAGAAGTCATCTAACTAGCAAACATGATATTTGTGTGTAATTTAATTTAGTCTTTATATAAATCAAGTTATTCTGCTAAAGCTGCAGTGTGTAATTTTTAAAAAGTATGTTTTTTTTTTGTTTTTGTTTTTTTACATATTTGTTAAAACTATCACTTTGTCCTGACAGCATGACATGAGACAGATAATCTATGGGGAAAACACCAAAACAAGCTCCTTTAGTAAGACCTTAGTCACACTTGTCAATGAGTTGGTCATGTTTTCCGGTTTGCTGCAGCTCTTGTTAATGGCAGAGACAAAAACTTACAGGAAATCTGTTTATAGAAGTCTGCACAAGTTACCTACTGCAGCTTAAAGGCCCCAGAGGTTTTTGTCAGAGATCAGCGTTAGTGGACACACAGAAACCCGGCAGCAGGTCAGGGATAAGTTGTGGAGACATTTCACATGTTGAAACGTATTATCCTGCACTTTGGACAAGCTTACATAAATGGTGGCAGTATCATACTGTGGGTACTGTCTTCAGCTGAGACAACAGGATTTGATAGAAAGACGGATAAAACAGCAATAAGACACGTCAGGAAACAAAGCACCAGCAAAAGACTTGTACCTGGGATGAAGTTTTACATTTCAGCGAGAGAAAGACTCTTACCGTTTAGCAACAGGTTGAACGGATTGGGTTCAATTAATTCTTCCAGTTTCTAATTTTGCACTGCTTGAAAAACGTGTGAATACTCCTATAAGGTATAATGTGCATTTACACAAAATAAAGCCGATTCTTTTATGTTATTCACTTAAAGCTAAAAATACCAAATATCGTACGTGTGCAACATAGCATGAGCTTTTTAGGGTATTTACAAAAAGGGAGTGGAGTGGGATAAATATGGAAATGACAGATTATCTTCAATTTCTTTTAATGATTTGTGTTTCATGTTCTCTGAACTCATTTCAAATGAATTTTTTTTTTACTCAGTTTGCTTTTAATACCAAGATGTAAGAGTAAATTCTTACCTGAGTGAATTAATTTTTTATTTAGAATCTTTTTATCGCTCAAAATCACCTCACAAATCTAAATTCTCAAATACAGAGTAAAAAATAAAACATTGTCACCTGAACAAATAGGTACAAGCATCCTGCAGGAGAATTACTGTATGCATATTTCAGCTTGCAACAGCTTGCAAAAGAAGAAATCTGAAGAAAAAAAGACAACAAAAAAAAAAAACTTAAGAGATGGTGATCTGTGATCACTTGAAAGTTTAGTAAAAGGAAATTGAGGAAAAAACAAAAGTAGTTCTCATGGTAAGAGAAGGAACATAAAACTAACGCTCCAGGTTATATTTAAACACATCTTAGTGACACACCAACAAGCAATAAACTGTCTGCGGAGGTAGATGCAGTACAGCTCTGCAGGAAATGTGGTTAGCTGTGCCAGTGTCGCAAAGAAATGCATTGCATCAGATCTTAACAGTGAATAAGTTGACCCCACGTTGGCTTTCAAACTTAATGCAGAAGTCACTGTGACATGTAGAAGCTTTGAGTTGTTTGGTGAACTACAGCCGCAGCAGTGAGGCAGCAACATTCAAAACCAGAAAACTGCGTGATGATCCTGGAGCTTAAAGGGACATCGGCTTCTTCTAGGTGTCCGGGATTATTATTACTGACAGACATTTTCATGACAGAAAATATGTCCTTATTCTTCTTAAACATTTTTATTAAGCTTTTTCTCCTCATTATTAATGGATTGCAAACAACTTTGGTGGTGCATACCACCACCTATCACACGTCCATGCATATGTGGACTTATAGCCTCCACCCACCATATTCGTTTTAATTTTGTATTGTGCAAAAATAAGAATAAGGCGATGTCATGAGGATGACGCCATTCTACCATATGAAGATGTCCCCTTCTCTGTTCTTTACAAATTAAGCAGAAATGAAGATAAAGCCATGTATTCAGAGAGCCAGAGGATCTTTTAAAGGTGAAGCCAGATTAACACTGTTTAAAACAGATACATCGAGAGGGCAAAGATTGTAGCACTTTTTACACGCCTTTCAAAAAGTTAGAATGTCACGCAGAGGGAACCTGACCAAACACCCATATATGAAGAGTAGGGACTGACTACCATTGTTTTATAAATGCTGCAGCTTTTGACTTATGGAAAAAGTAAACAGAAGTGAATAATTCACACTAGTACGAGTCGAGAGCACGTGATCTCATAGTTTGGCACAGCAGATGCAGAAGTACACTCTGCCACTGTTTTCTCGCACAATCATTTCTAACTAGCCGGGTTTTTGGCCAGACCAGGCTGTAATTGTAGCAAGAGCTATGCATCTAAATTCTGCTGTAGGTCACCAGTCTGTATAGCCACTAATGGTAGTAATAGTAATATTAACATTAGTAATAGTACTCACACGATACTTTCCGAGAAAAGGTGCCTTGTTTTAAAACTGTGGCTATTCTTGTTCACAGAAGACTTACACATTCAGACCCAAGATGCTATCTCGACTAGACATTTTGACGCCAAAATGTTCATAAAAGTCCACTTCATTTTTCACATGGTGAGACTTTGTACAAACTCCTCAAGCAAAACTGTCTGACTCTTCCCAGTATTTTCTATGCAGCAATAAAGATCATATTCTCATCTGCAGCTGATGGACGGAAACGAGCAAAACTGACACCCGTTTTCACCTTGAGTACATTATAAATGATTAATAAATGTGAATGTTTTGTAGAAAACATTCATTCTCAAACAAAAGCATTTTCTGCTGTTTGCGTAGCTGAACATTTAATCTACTGTTCAGCAGTCAAGTAAGTCTGTGCTACTAAACACCCCTAATAAGGAAACACTGTGGCAGCAGCAAGATGCTCAAAAGGTAACTTCCTCACTTCCTCTTTCTTGAGGTCAGGGTGTGAAGGGGAGACAAATAAAAACAAGTTGATGTGTTTTTTCCAACACACATTCAGAGAGATTGGCTATTGGATCTAAAGGTAACTTCCTCTTTCTTGAGGTCAGGATGTGAAGGGGAGACAAATAAAAACAAGTTGATGTGTTTTTTCCAACACACATTCAGAGAGATTGGCTATTGGATCTGATGCTGATCAGCTCAAACGAGAATATTAACAGCGAGGAAAACTGAACTGTTTCCATTTTTAACTGCAGATCTTTGGTAAGTTGGTGCTATGATTTCCACACAGAGATTTTAAAGCTGAGATTCTTTCATCTTAAAAGAAGACAAGTCTTTTGGCAATATTTAAAAGTTAATTAAGTAAATCTGCACAGGTAGGAAGGTAGGCTGATGGTTTTACTGTTTGAATTTTAACCCTCCTGTTACGTTGCGGGTCAAATTGACTCGTTTTAAAGCTTAATTTTTTTTTTTTAAACTTTAATTTTTAATGGTTACAACAGTACAAAAAAAAAAAAAAAAAAGCGTTAGTCATTTGTGTGTGCCACTATTGTCTGGACAACTCTAAGAAGGATTTTAAAGCCCCCCTCTCTGCCCCAGCCTCCAGGTTCTGTGTTACGCCCCGCGTCTGTTGTCAGAGCGCAGCGCACAGCGCTCCTCCTGTGGCTCCACAACTCAGATATCCTTCTGCACAGATTTGTGACACTTGTCTTAATAGTAATTATTATAATGGCGTTTAGTTGCTCAACTTTACGGACTCGTTCATTCATGACTGTTTTCATTCATGTTGCGCTGTTCATATTAGTCTTGCAGTTTTCTGGAGCGCAACGCGAAGCTCGACGTCATTCACACTTGACATTAATAAAGACACAGCAGGACGGATCATCCGGGAATGGATAGACCTGGAAGGCCTGACGAAAACTACCTGGATGACGGACAAATCCCGGGATTTATTATGAGTCTCTGTTTATTTCCAAGCCCAAATGAGTAACGTCATGTTCAAAAACGAGCCCCCAAAAAAGCGCAGCCCGCGACTCATTAAATTTGCAAGCGACTTTAGAAACAGGACAAGCCCAAAGGCGCTTATAATAATCGGACTTGGCAACAGAAACTCAAAACAGTTCCTGTCTCTCCACCGTCAAAATGCGCGTCTCCCTCCCTTGTTTCCATTTCTGTCGCTGCTGATACTGTCGCATAGAAACGGCGGTCGCTCCACAAGAAGCGTAGAGGAAATGAAATGAAATGACAAAACAAAATAGTAACGCACAGTAACGCAAAGTAAGTGATAAGTAACTGTAGTCTGACTACTGGATTTGAAATAGCAACGCGTTACATTACTCGTTACTGAAAAAAGTGGTCCTACGTCAGTGTAATGAAGAGAGCTTCATTACTGGGTCTATTTTTATTTAAGTCACTGTATAGCACTTTAAAAGCATTTTTTGCACTTTATTAACAAGCACTTTATTTAGCACTGCACTTTAAGCAGAGATTTGCACATAAATAATTTGCACACGAGAAGTTTTAATTGTATTTATTGAATATTTTAGTAATTAGCATGTAGCCTTTTGTTCTGGGCTCTGCACAGCTCTCCAGGGTGTTTGGACAATTACTACCCCGGGGGTCCAGGCACCATTTATAGGTTCCGGGAGAGGCCATTGAAAAGTGTGGGGAGATAATTGTTTATGGGTTTTTTGTGGTGTTTCATTTGGTGTAAGATAAAATATAAAATATTTATAAAAAGTAAATTTAAATGTTTATTTTTAATAAAGTGTATTTTATTTAAATAGGTGGAGATTTAAGTGAGATCCCCCTGTGAATTGGAGGTGGTTGGGTCCAACACAGCTGAGACTATTTAAGCCTGTAGTTTCACCTGTGTGAGGATTGATTGTTATTGAGTGTGTGTGTTGATGCTGTGAGGAGAATAAACTGACTGCGGTTTCCACCTGACTCTACCTCTCGTAATCTTCTGCACCGTAAAATCCAACCGCAAACGGCCGCCCTGTTACAGTCAGTAACGCGTTACTGACATCACTGTCAAAATGTAATATACATCTTTTTCAAAAGATCAATTTTAAAGTTAATTGTTTTTTGTGTGTGTGTGTGTAGGTTTTTTTCAGTGGACATAAAAAATGTACTTTACATTTTCAAATTGACTAAATGAGTAAGTTGTCGTCGTGGATCCTTTATTTGTGAGAAATAAATGAATAAAAAAAAAACATCATTGCACAAATATTGATTGAATTGGTTAGTATTGGAGTTAATAATCAGATACAAACATGTTTTGGAGGAATTTTTTGGTTTCTGACACTATTGCATGATTAAACACTCGACGGGTCAAACTGACCCACAAACATGATTGCTGTACCTAAGAAACGAACATAACAGGAGGGTAAGGACAGATGTGAAACAATGTAACGTTCAGTTCAAATGCCTTGGCATTTGTTTTATTTTTATTGAAGGAGGACTATGAGACTAATGGCAGCTCTTCCTGTAAACATGCTGACCATCAGCATGTCTCTGAGTGTCTTCATTCTTCCAGGTGAGATGTTTGTTCCCTTCCTTCCATTTGGAGACGTCACATGAATCACATCACGTGTTAACATGCTGCAGCTCCACTGGAGTTTAGGGATAATGACGTTTCTCTGCTGACTGATGACTTTCGTTGACATTATGTTCATCATTTGTTTGATTTTTTTGTTGTTTTTTTACAGGTGCTTTGGCTCATTACTGTCATAAAAAACCAGCGATCTTCAATATCACGGCACCAAACAACATTGAAGCTCTGAGTGGATCTTGTTTGGAGATCCCATGTAGTTTTATTGCAAATCATTCTGAATTTAACAAGGAAATTAGTATCTATGGCGTTTGGATGAAAGGTACTTTAGACTTTGACTCTAATCCAAATGATGTAATTTTCAACAGCAGTAAGTCAGTGAACACCTATCCATTGGAATTAACTGGAAACCTTTCAGAGAACAACTGCACCACACTGTTTTCTGATTTAAACTCAAGATATACAGACATGTACTTCTTCAGGATTGAGAACGGACCGTTCAGAGCAACAAGCTGCGCTCATCCTCTCACTGTAACAGTTAAAGGTAAGGTAACTTCCTTTTAAATATTTTATTCTATTTCTAAATCCGAATTGTGGTGACTTAGCCTTATCAGTCAGATATGACAATTCATCATGACATCATAAATATAAAGAAGCATGAGATGAAGAGGATTAAATATTTTTAAACATTCTTTTATTGCTTCAGCAGAATTGAATAGTGGCCTCAATTACTGATGTGCTCAGGAAAGTTACTGAAGCAAACAGTCAAAAAACTGACATGCTCTATATGACAGGTATGAAATAATCAAGTTCCAGGTCTGACCAACTCATATCGTCTGCTCATAGACACAAAGGGGAACAATCATATTTAGTGCCCTTCTGACAGAAAAAAAGAAAAATATAAATCATTGTCTAGTGCACAGATGTCAAACTCAAGGCCCGGTTGCCACATCTGGCCCCCTGTAATTTTTTAATGTGGCCCCCTAGCCTCCAAATTAATGGTCCTTCCAGTTTTTCACAAATCTGCAAAATTCACACAAAATAAACAAATCTCCATTTTTTTTAGTGCATAATGTCTCTAAATTAGTCAAAGTGAGTTTAAGTCATTGCTGTCTCAGCCTTACTGGATGTCAAGTTATAGTCCATAAATGATACGGCAAGTAATAAAAAGTCACATTTAACATCATACAACAATGCAAATGTTGTAAAAATTAATTACAAACATTTCTTAATGGGCACCACAAAATCTGCAAAAAACAAACAAAAAAAACCCCCAACAAAAACACAAACAATCACAAAACCCAGGAGGAACAGCTATTTATTAATATTTTAACTGTTTAATTGGTTTTATCAATACATTCTGGCACAACCGGCCCTTTATGAGCATTAGGATTTTTGATGTGACCCAAGATGAAAATGAGTTCTACACCCCTGGTCGAGTGTATTTGCAAAGAACTGGTGTGTAAAATTTGACCACAGCTCATTCAAAAGCAACATTAGATTAGAAACATTATAAAGCAGCTAACAAATACAAATGTGTAAATATACCTAATGTTTAACAATAGTATTAAACAGCAGTAAATATACTTTACTGCTGTCCTTCTTTTGTTTTGTTTGCATATAACTTTGTTTATGCTTTTATTACTCTATGTTCAATACAATCAAACTACTAATGGGACTATGTAGGCTTTTCTTTGTGCTGTTATGTATTTGTAACTCTAACTTATATAGGAATAAGAGCTCTTGGGAGCCTCCTTGTGGGCTGATAAATCTATGCAGCAGATTTGCAGCAAATCATATTTGGATCCATTTACTGTCGAACTCTTCTCATCAGTTCTTTTTTCTCTATTTTTCTTTTTGTCATTTCATGTATTGTTATTCCCAGATTCTCCTTGGAGTCCCAGCATTAATGTTCCCTCTGACCTGAAGGAGCATCAGTCTGTCACTGTAACCTGCTCAGCTTTCACTCCCTGTCCACACTCACCTCCTCAACTCACCTGGAATCTCCAACAAGACTCTCTCAGACAAACAGAGAAAAACACAGATGGAACCTTTACAGCTAAAATCCAGGAGAACATCACTCTGTCAGACACACATGATGGATACAACATCACATGTTCTGCCAGATATCCTGTGATTGGAGGAAACAAGACAGCAGGGACAGAAGTGACTCTCAGTGTTTCATGTAAGTGATCCTGTCAGCAGGTCATGGTTCAGCTGTTTGTGATCAATGAAGTTCATGTGTCTCATTTTCCTCAGATGCTCCTAGAAACACCTCAGCATCCATCAGTCCATCAGGTTTGGTGTCAGCAGGTAGCTGGGTGGAGCTGAGCTGCTCCAGCAGAGCCAAACCTCCACCCAGATTCACCTGGTTCTGGATCAGTAAACATGGAGCCGTTAATGTGTCTGTGGGGCCGGTTTACAATCTCCAGATGACCAACATGACAAATAAAGAAAGTTATTTTTGTGTGGCTGCAAATATTCTTGGCAATCAGACATCATCATGGATTCACTTGAAAAATAAAGGTAACATCTGAGTTTCATTTCTGTTTATTTCTGCTTCTCCATATCACTGTAACCTTCATAAAGATGGAGTGTTTTATATTTCACAGTACGGTCCACACTGTCCTATACTGCTGTACTTTATTTGTTATCGGTTTGTTATTGTGTTTCACTTTCCAAGAAACGGGGATGCAGACAGTTCTTGCTTCAGTTGTTTTGCTGTTCATTTACCTCGCGTTCATCTCCTTGGTTTCCTCAGTTTGGTGAGTATAAACAAGCGGCTTCCTCATGTGTAGTTGTAGGTGCCCAGCCTGTGGTGCCCTGGGCAGAGTTCTCCACCACATTTACATGTACAGTAGTTCAGATGCAAGGACATGTGTCAGTAAAAAAAAAAAAAAAAGAAAAGTCAGGCTGTTAAAATAAATAAATAAATAAATAACATCAGAATTATTCTGATAACTCTCTAATATTTTTCCAGTTTCTTCAAGTCCAAACATCGAACTCCCCAACAAACTCAGGTGGGTAAATGGGATTAAACCTGTACGTTACATTTGACACCATCAGCACAAAGTGAAATATTTATGTACTTTTTTGTTTTTCTCCATAGGCTGAACCAGATGAGGATGTTACAGTTCAAGTGCCTCCTGATAAAACTGAAGAACTCGATTACGAGGACATGAACTTTTTCCAGAGACGATCAGAAGCTTTCTATGCCTCTATGAAGGACAGAGGACAGGAGGACGCAGTCTACGCCCAGGTCAAAAAGTCCAGGCCAAGAAACTCCTCAGTGCGGACTGTTGACAGTTCGGAGGATATTTACATTGAAATGAAGCAGCAATAACTGCTGTTGTGTAATCACAGAAATGTACTTTTTTGTCTTTACATTATGTAAATGTAATGTATTAGAAATTGACTTTTAATCTATTAGATCATTTTTATTTCTGATATCACAAGAACACAAAAACTCCACTGATAATTCTGGTGAAAATTCTTTTTTTTTTTCTGCCTTTAAGGTTCAAAAGACAAAAGAACTGAACTCCTGAGTTGCATGGTGGCTGGACTTTCCTATCACGTCAATTCTTATAATACTAGCATAAAATTGCTTGAGCAGATGAATGCGGCGCCTTCAAAGATCTGTAAAATGTCCCCAAGGATCAACCAGACTTATGCAGCTGCTCGACTCTCTTCCTGATGACTTGGGCTGATTGCTTTAGACTTTCCCATCATGTCAAACAAGAAGTCAAAATGTTTCAAGTTAACCCTTTCAGTTAACCCTATGAGGAGTGCGTGGAAGGAAACCCAAATGGTTTGATCCCAGTCACACGTTTTAAAAGACTGTTATCCCTGACACTGACTAAATGTGTGAAAGTTTTTAATTCGGGGAAAGTTGCAAAAAAAAAACAAAAAAAAAAAAACGCTCTCGCTAAGTTATCTGGAATTTAGCAAATCATAATAATTTTGGTAATTCTAACGAAGCTAAAACAGGAAATGTTTGCTCGGATTTAATTTCAGTACCTGAGAAAAAAATGTGTTATGTCTCATTATTCAATGTGTGTAAATATCTGGTTTGAACTATGTAAATATATATTTATATACTGGATCTTTAGATAATGACCTTGCTAACCATTGTATCTTGATGCCTCTCCTTTTGATGCACACAAGTTCTGACTTTTTAATCATATTCCACGAGTTCATTCTAAAACAAGCAAATATAGGGTTGTTAAATAAAAATAAAAGTTAGTCAGTTTTTATGTGCTTCAGCTATTTCTTTACCCTGTGATCCAATTGAAGCTTCCTGCTTATCCCAGCTGAGAACGTCAACTATAAGCGCTGAGTGAAGGAGGATTGCTCCCGTTCTGTGTCTCCCCAACCTTGATTTTTAAGTATGTTTGAAACTTTGCTCGTTTTTTGACAAAAAGTTCCTGCGATGTAAAATGTGCTAACCACTTACCGGTGCACTGCTAAACTCAAAACATATTTTACTAATATAATTCAGTTGCGTGACAAGACTTTCAAACCTGTTCTGCAAATTTCACATGTATATCTTCAGTTGGGTTTTAGCAGACCGTTGCGAAATCTGTTTGGTCATGCCCACCCAGATAATATAATCTCTTTACACAATAAAGAATGTTAAAAGCAGGTTTCCCACGGCAAAATCTTTTGGACAGAAGACGGTCATTCATCCGCTGACTGACTTCATAAATGGCTTGATTTAAAAGAAAATTTTGACTTTGCATTCAAATTTATTTGGTAAGAAAATGTTTGCTGTGTTTAACTTTTTGGAGATAAAATCATGTTTTTAGATTAATAGACTTCATGGAGGTTCTCTCAAAATGCAACAGTGCATTTTTTAAAGTGTTACATAAACATTGCTTTAAAGAAACCTAATTTTTATTTTCTTAAGAATGTGTCTAATTGACTTGTTTTCATCATGTTTTCATCTAGTCTGCAGGACGACGAAGGACATTCAGAGTGTCATAGCAACGCTGTCTGGGAATATGTCGACAGCCAAAGTGTTACTGAGTCTCGTCTTTCTTCCAAGTGAGCCGTTTGTTCTCTTTCTTTCATCCATCCATCCATCCATCCATCCATCCATCCATCCATCCATCCATCCATCCATCCATCCATCCATCCATCCATCCATCCATTTTCTTACACCCTTATCCCGTCGGGGTTTGGAGGGGGGCTGGTGCCTGTCGGGGTACGCCCTGGATGGGGCACCAGCCCGTCACAGTCTCTTTCTTTCAGTTGTGGTTAATAACTTATCTTTGTCGGAAGATTATGTTTCACTTAATGTTCACCGTGAGTTTGTTTTAACAGGTGTTTTGGCAGTTTGTCTTCCTCAACAAGAAGGAGTCTCCATTACCACACCAATCCAGAATGAGGCACTCAGCGGATCTTGTTTGCAAGTCCCGTGTAGCTTTAAGGAGCAAAATGGATTTTCTTCCATAGGAAAACGTGCGGGAGTGTGGATTAAAAGCGGAAACAATCTATTCTCAACGAGTCAGGGAGTTAACAAATATCCAATAGAAATTACTGGAGACCTGGACCAATTCAAATGCACCACTCTGTTTTCCAACGTAAACACAAAACTTGCGGGGAAGTACTTCTTAAGACTTGACAACAAAAAGAGCATGGCAACAGCTTGTGCAGAACCACTGCAGGTAACCGTGAGAGGCAAGTGTCTTATCTGTCATAAAGTATTTATTCAACACTGAAATCAGGTACTGCTTTGCATAGTTCCTGGTCATGGTTGTGCCAGAAACACACACACACACACACGCACGCACGCACGCACGCACGCACGCACGCACACACACACACAAACACTTTCTTAGTCTTTACATTCACAGGCATGTAGGGCAAGGCAAAATTATTTACACAACACAAGTATGGACCAGTGGTTTTCAAACATTTTCTGGACCCCCCTATAGATTACAAATAGCTGTCTGGTTGAACAACGTTTGTGAGGTGTGAGGTGGGGGGAAGGGGGGAGGGGATTCTTAGAGACTCCCTGTCTCTAAGAATGAGCGGGGTGGGGGGGAAATCGACTTCTTTTGGGGGCAAAATGAATGTACATAGCTGGACATAGACAACAACATCGGTAGCCTACAGGCAACTTGTTAAGCTTAAGGTGACGTATTGATATTAGCTAGTCATCCAGCAGCTTTACTCAACTCAGTCGGTTAGTTTGGGGGAAAAACTGTGAAAAGTTCTTTGCGTTTTTCTGGTTTGCTACCATGACTCTAACACACCTGTAGCAGCAGCAGGTCTCCTTCACTGCCGCACAGGTGTAAACCCAGCGCGAGCGTCGTAGCACTCATGTTGCGTTTAAAGGCGGCTCGGAAAAACAGGTTACCACATGTTAACAACGGATGAAACCGTTTCAACTGCTGATAAAAGTGACAGAGGACACAGATATGGGAAGTGTGGAAGCCCCTATTGTATCAAATTGACACATGAATTGTCCATTCTAAGGTAAAAACCGAGTGCATACAGCGTTCTTGTTTTTGTTTTTTTGTTTTTTTTTTCCATCCATCTAGATGGCTTCCCGCGCTAAAAGCCTGGCATAAAAGAAACATATTTTATATACATATAATCCGGTACACAAATTTCGATGTGTAACGGATTATATGCCAGCACTCTCTGTGATTTGCTGGTTAATATGTCCAAGATCCACAGCAGTATCGGATCATGATAAAGTACAGTGACATTAGCATATATGATAGAACATCTTGGACTAATTTATAATTTGGGTTAGACTCAGGGTTAGGTTGTAGGGCAGTGGAGAACGAGGGATGATACTTGGGAAGGTTTTGTTCTAAAGTTATTGTTGTGCATCTGACTTTCAGACCAAATTCAGTGCAGTGTAATGAACACTGATTCAAATGCTACATTGCACAACCTATGTACAAAGTCTATGCTCAATGTTTGATGTTAATTATTAATTATTTCACAGTGTTCTGTTGTTAAAAATGTATATAAATGTGGAATTACAGATTCTCCTTGGAGTCCCAGCATTAATGTTCCCTCTGACCTGAAAGAGCATCAGTCTGTCACTGTAACCTGCTCA
>NW_006799963.1:456755-462272 GCF_000485575.1 Poecilia formosa | reverse complement strand
AACTATCTGTAACATATATTGCAAATATATGTTACAGATAGTTGTAGTTCAGGCTCTTAATCCATGCAAAGTCCTGATAACATTTCAACTTTTTTATCTTGAACATTATTCTTTGATCAAGTGTCTCGAGTTTCCATCTACTTCATAATGACGATCGTGGGATTGGTGCTGCTCTGTGGTACCGTCATCATCTTTGAGTGGTGAGAGACAATTTTCTATCAGAAGATAAGTTTTTGCTGCATATGGTGGTGTTTTATATGTAGTAATACTAACGTCCATTTTTTTTATTTCATTTATTTCAGCTGGCTTAGATTCTCCAAGAAACCAACGGAGATGAGAAAATGTAGCTAATATATAAAGTTAGACCTGAAATTATTCATGCTTCTTGCAAATGTGTGTCTTGGTTGCTGCCAGTGTGATATGTAAGAATTAACTGCAATATTAAAAAAAAGCGTAGCAGCAACACTGTTTGTTTCTCCGTTGTTTCCTGTCTACAGGACACAAAAGAAGCAGAGTGATGGAGGCACAGGCGTCATGAAAATGAAGACGTAAACTTCACTCAGCAGTGGAGAATTTCTTCTTCCCTACTTTGTCACATAACTCCTTTACTTTTAATGCTTTCTTTCAAAGATTCAGCCATGCAGGCAAATATTTAAATCATTATTTTGTTCAAAATAAGGAAATTAAAATATCAGCTATATTTTCAGTGTTCCTTTCATTGAATTAATGTAAAAATAAAGAGCAGGTAGAACAGCCAAAAACTGATTATGTCATCCAGGACATGTTACTGTGAAATATTCATCTCCGTCTCTGTCGTCCAGTAACAGCCTTCAGTCAGAGGTTTCTTATTGCTGCTGGAGATTTTTCCTGCTCACAGTATCCAGAACAACTCTTTCGAGTTACTTGTGTGTTGAGAATTTGTGTAACGTTTAATTGCGCTTTTGGAAAGATAAAGTGTTTCTGAATTGAATTGTTGACTTCCTCTACTGAGGCTTCAAATAAATGTCTCTACCACACATTCAGCAACAGCTTCCCCCTTTCACACTTTGTTTTCAAAGCCGTGTTCATTACAACTGGTTTCAGCAGGTGAATTTAGTTGACCGAGAAGATTAAAAAAGCGGTTTGTCATTTCTTAACAATGACAAACTGCTTTGAAGTCCTCCAGTCCGGTTGACATCTAAGTTGTTCTTAGCTGATGTCTAAGAACAGACGGCAACACTTAATAGAGTCTATCAAGTCCACAAAGTCTTTGACCAGGAGATTCTCGGGATCAAACACAATTAAAATCTGATCAGATCGTGATCCAGAATCATCAACTATTTGTTTCTTCTGTGATCCAGTGGAATGTCTTTCGCTTTATATAAAAGTAGAAGTAGAACATTTCATTTACGTTTAAGTTTTGCTTCTGTTTTTCTTTTCTTTTTAATTCGTAACTAGTTACTAAGAAGTAAATGAAAGGAACCATATGATTGCATGCGGCGAAAGTGTCAGCCTTTTCAAAAACTCATAAAATATAATTCAGTTCCGTGACAAAAACTTCCCGTGTGAATGTTCAGTCGCTCTTCACAGTCATTTGCAAACACCGTCTGGCCATGTAAACATGGTCGATACAATCTGACATCCTCTTTTACACAAGAATGAAGGCTCACTGCTGCAGCTAGCCTGCACAGGACAGAAGCTTTTTAAACAAAAAGCTGAGTGAAGATTTATATGGTAAGAAAGTTTTTTTCAGATTAATTTTTTGTCACTTTTCATTCTGAAGGACATTTAAATAAAAAATGCATTTGTTTAATAGTTTATGAAAGTTATCTCAAAGAATATAATGTTGATAGAAGCAGACTAAATGATTTATCAAGACTTGTGCGTCATGTTTCCAGTTTGAGGAATGACAAGACTGACTGCAGCTTTCTCTGAGAATATAATGACAGTCAGTATGTTACTGAGTGTCATCTTTCTTCCAGGTGAGCTGTTTTTTTTTGTTTTTTTTCATTTACTTTGATTAGAGCTTAGTAAAGTTTCTCTCCAGGAAGACCATGCTCCATGTTATGTTCACCATTAGTTTGTTTTTACAGGTGTTTTGGCAGATTGTGGTAATGTAAACCCAGGCATCTCGATTACCACAGCAATCCAGAACGAGGCACTCAGTGGATCTTGTTTGCATGTCCCATGTAGCTTTGAAACACAACATGAATTTACTTTAAATGGAGAAGTTTTTGGAGTATGGATTAAAAGTGACAAGAATATCTACGTGACCTCAAACGGAGTTAAGGGCTACCCAATAGAAATTAGTGGAGACTTGAATCAATTCAACTGCACCACCCTGTTTTCTGATGTAAACACAGATGTTCAGGGCTTTTACTTCTTAAGACTTGTCAGCAGAAACAGCAGGGCAACAGCTTGTGCTGATCCTCTTCGGGTAAACGTTAGAGGTAAGAGTGTTATTTTGATGCAACATAAAGTTCTTAGTCGACACTGAAATCAGATACTGCTTTGCATTAAAGGCATTTTAGCTGTAAAGGTTCCAGTGTAAAAGCATCTGTGCCATGTGTGTAAATGACAAAGTCATCTGAGTACAAATTAAAGGGAGATCAGTTAAAGAAAATAACACCACCAATTTGGTGGGCATCAGAAGGGGTTCTTAGTGCTTTTTTTTATATATTGATAAAAGGAAAAGAGTTTCAAAATGTTTCATTTGTCATATCCTCTATATCTTACTCCCACGTTATTTCGGCTTCCAGTAATTTCAGACCAAATTCAATGACATTTTCACAAATTTGAATGCAAAGTTTTGAATTAATTGCTTGAAAATGTATATATTATTTGAAATAATGAACTATTTTAATGTCTTTGTTGTTGAAAATCTACATCAATGTGGAATTACAGATTCTCCTCAGAGTCCCAGCATTAATGTTCCCTCTGACCTGAAGGAGCATCAGTCTGTCACTGTAACCTGCTCAGCTTTCACTCCCTGTCCACACTCACCTCCTCAACTCACCTGGAATCTCCAACAAGACTCTCTCAGACAAACAGAGAAAAACACAGATGGAACCTTTACAACTAAAATCCAGGAGAGCATCACTCTGTCAGACACACATGATGGATACAACATCAGATGTTCTGCCAGATATCCTGTGATTGGAGGAAACAAGACAGCAGAGACAGAAGTGACTCTCAGTGTTTCATGTAAGTGATCCTGTCAGCAGGTCATGGTTCAGCTGTTTGTGATCAATAAAGTTCATGTGTCTCATTTTCCTCAGATGCTCCTAGAAACACCTCAGCATCCATCAGTCCATCAGGTTTGGTGTCAGCAGGTAGCTGGGTGGAGCTGAGCTGCTCCAGCAGAGCCAAACCTCCACCCAGATTCACCTGGTTCAGGAACAGCGAACATGGAGCCACTAACGTGTCTGTGGGACCGGCTTACAGCTTCAATGCCTCTGAGGGAGGAGAGTTTTACTGTGAGGCTTCAAATGACCTGGGTCAAACCAACTCATCTGTGATCCTCCTTTCGATTAAAGCTGGTTTGATAAATGGTATTCAAAACTATATGTCATGTGCTTTTGTTAAATCTTTTGTGCTGAGTCAATATGACTGAATCTTTCATGTTAATTTCATTTCATCTATTTTGTCTTTTATATTTTAACTACAATGGTTATTTATTCAACACATGCTTTTCAAGTAACAATTGTTATTTTTTCTTCTGGGGACAGGAAATTTACAGTTTTTAATTCCACTTCTGGCTTTGATCGGTATCTCTGTGCTCATCTGTCTGCTGATCTCTGTTTGGTGAGTATGAATGTTTTATTTATTTTTTTCTTTTATTTTTGAGATGCATGGGATGGTTAAGATGATCTGCTCGGTAAAGTAAAACAAATATGTGCATCACATTTTTTTCAGAATAACCAAAAAAATAAAACATAAATAAACAGCTGGGGAAAATTGATATGGCATTCAGCAGGGCTAACAAGAACATAAAATTAGTAACTTATCAAACAATAAAACAAACACAGTAAGCCGTCAAAATGCAAACCCAGGATCCTGACAGTATGTACGACAACCTCACATTTTTGCACAACTCTTGGCAAATCAGTTTTTCAGATCTTTCTGAAGAATCACATTTCACTTCTTTTTATACCAAACGCGTTATGTTTTACTTGAGGAAACTGATTTGAGTGACTTTATCTCGTCACTCATCAGCACAAGCTTTCATTCATTTACACTGAAATTCAGAATACAAATGTACCTCTGTCAAAGATGCATTTGAGAGAGAAATACAAATGTATTTCACTATTTATGGTATTGTATTTACACCTCTTGCTGTGTCCTTCAGTTGCCTGTTAGTTTGGTCTGCAGACTTTTTCAACTGGATTTTAATCTGATCTTATTTTCACAAAGTTCATCTTTTAAAGCCCATTTCAGACTTGACTCTCCTAATCTCTGTCTCTGTGTTGTCCTCTGAGGCACAGCAGAAATATTCTGACCCCTCTCTAATGTCTTGCAGGTGCTTTAAGTCCAAACGTTCAACTCCACAAAAGACTCAGGTGGGGAAACATTCAACACTACACTGAGTTTTCATACGGATCTTTGTGACAGCATCAAAATGAACAATACAATTTTTTTTTTTTTTTTTCCCACAGAGTCAAACTGGTGAAGTGGTTTATGCTGAAAAAGGAGCCAATAAACCAGAAGAAGCACTCCAATACGTGGAAGTAAACTTCTTTAAGAAAAAACCCGAAGCTCCTTATGACTCAGTGCAGGAAAGCGGACAGCAGGAGACGGTGTACGCACAGGTCAAAGCGCCGGACGCAGGAAATGGAAAACATTCCATAGAGTCATGAGGCAAACCATTTGGAAAGTGTGTGTCATGTTACACCCGGCCACGGTACTGACAATCAACATGGGGTGGGGGTAGTGTGAGGGTTTGCAGCTGCTTTCTTTCTTCCTTTCTTTTTTTTTTATTTTAAGGATTTTTTTTTATTTGTTTGTTTGTTTTTGGTGGCCTTTGTTTTTGAGAAAGGGAAAAGACATGCAACTACAGTCTATCATATCTTATACTTAACTAAAATTATGGGGCGTGTCCTTCAGGCACAGTGCAGAAAGAGCCTGATAATCCCTTTCAGTAAATGTTTTCTTCCCAATTTTTGAAAGCGGAAATTCAGCATAATCCTCCATTGTTGTGACTCGGACTTATTTCCTCACTGTACGTCCAAGAAGCCAGCATTGCCGTGGTAACAGAATGAGGCATGACATAAGGCGTGCAGCTAACGGGAACTAGCTAGAGCTTTGCTCATGACAGGCTGCTGCCAAATCCTCTGTGCAGCGTGGGAGGAGATTATTCCCCAGATAGCACAGAATGATTGAAACAACATTGAATCAATGTCAGCCAGAAACATTGAATCAACGTTGAACGCTGACATTGAAACAACATTGAAAGTGGTCGGTGACTTGTATGTTGAATCAACGTTAGGGTTTCAACCATAACTGACATTATGGTCAGTTATGGTTGATGGTTGAATCAAC
>NW_006799963.1:448037-455726 GCF_000485575.1 Poecilia formosa | reverse complement strand
TGTTTGATCTCCTGCTGTGTGATATTGACCCGATTCACCACAAGATTTTATATTGGAAGTCAAATAATTTGGTAAGAAAATTAAACTTCATTTAACTTTTCCAGCTTAAAATCTGTTTAGCACAGTCTGTTAAAAAATATCTATATACTCTTATTTTCAAAGTTTGATTCAAAATGTTTCTTCTGTTTGTTTTTTGGTATTCAGTTTTGTTTACTGACTCTTCAGAGTCTGATGGCGACTCTGTCTGAGAACATGTTGACAGTCAACATGTTACTGAGTGTCTTCTTTCTTCCAGGTGAGATGTTTGTTTGCTTCCTTTCATTTGGAGAATGTGAGACTTCACATGAATCACTTTAGTCTAAAATATTTGATTCTGACTTTGCTGAAATGCTCTATAAGTAACATGATGCAGCTGAACTGCAGTTTGTTGATCATGAAGTTTCTCTGCTGACAGATTTTGCTCCACATTATGTTCATCTATTGTCTGTTTTTACAGGTGTTAATGCTGAAGGTTGTCAAAGTCATACAGCTGACTTTGTCATTAAAACACCAAATCCCATTGAAGCACTGAGTGGATCGTGTTTGCATGTCCCATGTAGCTTCACATTTCAATATGTAGAAAACGATTTTAACAATGGAGGAAAAGCCTCTGCCAAATGGATTCCAAGTACTAAGAATATTTTTGACATCAGTCAGGGAGTTAATAACCATAAAATAAATATTACTGGAGACATAAATCAGAAAAACTGCACCACTGTGTTTTCTGGTATCAAGACAACACAAGAAACCAAATACTTCCTCAGAATCGAGAGAGGTAAATACAAGGCAACAGCTTGTTCTACTTCTCTTCAGATAAAAGTTCAAGGTAAGACTTTTACTCTACACACCTTCACAAAGTTATAGAAATAAATTGGTTTCAATTATTTTTTTAATTAACATTCACATTATATGTTTGTTTATCTTTTATTGTCTATTTTATATTTACGTAAATTCTGTAATCCAGTATAGTTTGTGGTACATCGAATATCGTTCAGTTCTGAAGGAGGGGAGTCAAATGTTCTTTTTTTTTTGGTTTTTTTTCCCTAAAGACAAAGATTTCTGAAGTGTGACCTTGTAACACTTTGTTTTTTCATACTTTATGTCAAACCCAATAGTTATTTTGGTGCTTCTCATAATTTCAGAGCAAATTTAGAGTCAGGTTTCACACATGCGTTTTCGACTATGTGGTAAATGAGAGTCAAAAATGCAATTTCATTGGCTTACTAGATAATTCTTTTTTATCTTAAGAGATATATATAGAAAATGGTTACCAGACAGTTGTTTAGTTACTCCCGAGCTTCAAGAAATACAGAAAAAAAAAATTAATTGCATGGAGGCTTTAAATGTTTAAAAGTGTCAAAGTACATTCGGAAATCATTTGAGACTAATTTTTTTACTATTTTTGTGAATCACCAGATTCTCCTCGGAGTCCCAGCATTAATGTTCCCTCTGACCTGAAGGAGCATCAGTCTGTCACTGTAACCTGCTCAGCTTTCACTCCCTGTCCACACTCACCTCCTGAACTCACCTGGACTCTCCAACAAGACTCTCTCAGTCAAACAGAGAAAAACACAGATGGAACCTTTACAACTAAAATCCAGGAGACCATCACTCTGTCAGACACACATGATGGATACAACATCAGATGCTCTGCCAGATATCCTGTGATTGGAGGAAACAAGACAGCAGAGACAGAAGTGACTCTCAGTGTTTCATGTAAGTGATCCTGTCAGCAGGTCATGGTTCAGCTGTTTTTGATCAATAAAGTTCATGTGTCTCATTTTCCTCAGATGCTCCTAGAAACACCTCAGCATCCATCAGTCCATCAGGTTTGGTGTCAGCAGGTAGCTGGGTGGAGCTGAGCTGCTCCAGCAGAGCCAAACCTCCACCCAGATTTACCTGGTTCTGGAACAGCAAAGATGGGGCCACTAATGTGTCTGTGGAGCAGGTTTACAGCTTCAACGCCACTGAGGGAGGAGAGTATTACTGTGTGGCTTCAAATGATCTGGGAAATCAGACATCATCAGTGGTCCAAATTAACATTGAAGGTAATTACTAATTGATATTCAGAACTATAAGACTAAAGCCATTTGATGATGTCCTTTTCAGTATTGATGTTTAGTGTGTGTCTGTGTGTGTGCATTGTTTTAGTACCAAACTGGAAACATTAATTACATTTCTTCTGATGTGCTCTAAAAATAATTTTTACTCCTTTCAAAATGCACATTTGTTTAAACTTTGTTTCTCTTTTCTATGAACAGGGAGTTTCCCGTTTTTGATCGTACTTCTCGCAGTGATTGTTGCCATTGTGCTCATCTGGCTGCTGATCTTGGTTTGGTGAGTGTCAGATGTATTAATGCTCACACGATGTTGGATGATCTGTGTGCCCTGACATCTTAGTAAATGCCTATTTAATATGTTTTTACACTTGTTTCAGTCTCCTCCATCTTAGCTTCAATCTGATCTGATCTTATTGATCTTGATCCTCCAAAGTCATTCTTGTCCTCCCTCTCAGTTTGTGTTGGTACCTTAAAAAACCAGCAGACTTATTCTGACAGATCCTAACTGTCTTCCAGGTGGTTCAAATTCAAACATTCATCTTCACAGCACACTCAGGTAGGGACGCGTTCAACGTCCTCGTTTAGCAACGCAGCGAGTTTTCATTTCAAGATTTGTGGCGGCATTTGAAAGAAATCTGCATTTTTGTCCTTCACAGAGTGAAACCGATGAGAACATTTACGTGGAAATGTCAGGCAATAAACAAGATCAGGAACTCTGTTATGAAGAAGTCCACGTCCAAAGGAGAAGAGCTGAAGCTTCTGCTGTCTCACTGCAGGACGGCAGACAGCAGGAGGTAGTTTACGCTCAGGTCAAAATGTCCGTCCCGGCAAACGGCTCGGCACGAACCGTTAACAGTCCGGAGTCTCTCTATGCAGAAGTGAAGACAAAATAACCCGATATGCATAAAGATTATGTGATATTACCTTATGTTCCAGTATTAGATGTAAAAGAATGGAGCAGGCATAAATAAATGTTAAATAAGACAAACGTTGGCAGATATATTTCTGATATTCGACAGAAATGAAATTCACACGAGATGCCATTAGCAGATAGAATAGAAAACTGGCTTAATTTCTAAATGCTTGCCAAAAATGACTGTTTTGATGATAAAAATTTCAAACATGTTTTCCACAGAAAAACTAGTCACACATTTGTTCAGGTGTTGTACTTGATCTTTTCTTGCACACAAACTGTCTTTAAATGTTAATATCTTCTAAACAAACTTGAATCTTCAGGGTTTTTTGTTCCACAGCTTTTTATTGGCGATTGGCCAATCCATTCTAGCAGTTTTACTGTCTCTAAAACAGATCAGGAGTTTCTTTGGGTATGTTTGGGGAAAATGTTTTGCTTAGAAATCCACATTGTTTCATCTTCAGATTCTGGTCAGAAATGTTCTGGTGCATTTCTCCATTCATTTCTCCTTGAATTATTTAACGTCTTGCTTCTGCCTTTATGTACTGTTATTATTCTTTATTGATCTTTATGACATTTGTTTTACCACCAACTACTTAATTTGTGATGTAATAATTAAAATGCTGGGTTTGTGTTTTGAATGTGCATAATTAGCATAGTTGGGTAACATGATGCATTGTGGTGGGACTATTCAAAGGAAAAAAGAATCTATTTATTTTCTTTGAAAACCTACAGTTGGACTCCAACCAAAAATATTTAAGATTTATGTAAAAAAACAATGTAAAACCTACATATTTGTACATATTAATTTTATGTTAATCATTTTGTTGTGTCACTTCTTCTTTCGACCGCTGTCATCACCAACTCAGTTGAGCTGATGTGGCCACAATGACTGGAAAAGTATCAGCTGCACAATTTGTCATCTTTGGCCCACAAATTAACCGGCGCAATAATTTTACTTCATGTTTTGGTTTCAAGAATGTTTGACTGCAATAAAAGAAAAAAAAACTGTTGCAGTCGATGCCTTCATGCCTATCTGATGATTTGAAACTACATTTTGTATTAATGTGTGAGAAAAATTAACACATAAATAACTTCACTAAAGCCAGTTAATTCAGTAAAAAGTGAGACATATCCAGTTTTTTAAAACTCCAAAATTATAAAATAAAATTTTATACTTATATTGACTGCCATCATCTCAACAGTTATGTCAGATAATGTTATTATAAGAAGATATTTCTATCTTCTTATTTTTTTAACCTGCAGGTTTCGCCATTTAAATCTCTTGATATAAACAGAGGATTTTTACCTGTTGTGTGTTTGTCTCCATCTGCTGGATTCTCTCCTTCATGTCATGAGTTGACTGGTTGATTGCTCTTTGCTCAGTACTCAGAAAGCTCTGCATTGTGTCAGTGGTTTGTCCCGGTTTGTTCTGCAAAACTATTTGTATAAAAATGATAATTATTAATGCATAATGATTTTTATGCATTCATTTTTTTTATTTCAAAGCTTAAACTTGAGCATATTAAAAACAGTATATTTCTTTTATGTTTCACCCATTATTTATGTTTAAACAAAGTTCTTTGACATAGCTCTATGTTTTTGTATGTTTTTAAATTAATCTTTCTCACTTTCTTGCTATTTGGATTACAAAGAGTTTTAATGAAATATTCAGGAACTTTGTTGTTCCCTTTCTTTCCCTAAAAAACAGTTTAAACAGATTAAAACCATGACTGAACATATTGTCATACAGAATTACTTTATGGACGTAGCACAGTGTGTAAGTCTGCACTGTCTTCTCATCTTCTATCAATTTTTCTCCAGAATATTTTGTTGGTGACGTTTCACTACTAACAATAAAGTTTAGTTCTTTCCTCATGAACTGTCAGATCGATTATGAGTTCACTTAGATCCCATGTATTCAGTCAAACCTGAAACATGGAAAGTTTTAAGACTTAAAGTGGTTCAAGTCTGTACCGTAAAAGCTTGATGGTTTAGATATTATTTGCATGTGACTGTATTTCACTTGTCTGTCTCAGAGAAGTGGTCAGAGGTATGTCATGTCATGTTGCAGACAAACAGTTGTGAAAAACTATGAAATAGAAGCAGAAAAGGGAAGTTGGTTGTCTGGTTTCGCTACGTCCTCTTTGTGATGACCGCTCTAGTTTTCCTGGTTGAAGTCTCTTGATCGTATTGACCGCCATTTTAGGTTCTTTCACTTTAAAAAAAAAAATCATCTCTATTTATATTATTGACAAATAAATATGCTGGTAGTACATCGTCATGACACTTTTTGTAAACGTCATCCTTTGCAGGATTGTGTCATGTTGATGAAACAGGAAAGTAACATCTTCCCTTTTTCTCACAGAACAATAGGAGAACACTGATAACTTAGCATACAGATGTAAGTCTAAGCTAAACATGACCACACAATGACATGCATAGTTAGATATCATCTGCAGTTTGCACGAATTCTAACATTTAAGTCAATGTATGCATGGAAATCATCCGACAACTGGTGGCAAACAAGGATTCTATACAGCAGGTGCATTTCTTACAAGGCAAAATTTGCTCTAGTTTTAATTCTGCACTAAATATTCCTTCAGTGTCTATACTTTTTAACAAAAACAGTGCATAGGTCATCAACTTATGTTGTAAAAATCAATTGGTCATCTCACAGGATGTGCTATTCTCTGCAAAGTTTCAGACATCCTTTGAGCAGACGCTAGGTAGAAAACAATAAGAAAAAACAAAAACTTTTTGTGATTATCTTGATAGAAAATCAACCATGAAGAGTTAGAATAGAAGTTGTCCTGACATCCTATTTCACAAGACGGATGTCAGCAATAGTGACAGTCGCTTTTAAACAGAGAAGCTTGTTTGATCTCCTGCTGTGTGATATTGACCCGATTCACCACAAGATTTTATATTGGAAGTCAAATAATTTGGTAAGAAAATTAAACTTCATTTAAGCTTAAAGTCAGTTTGACACTGTCTGCACTATAAACTCACATTTTCAAGCAAAGTTCGATTCAAGTATTTACTTGATGAGACATTCTAAATGCTTTTTGCTGTTCAGTTTTGTTTATTGACTTATTGTTTTGTCAATGAATGGATGAAAGAGTGCAAGAGTCTGATGGCGGCTCTGCCTGAGACCATGTTGGCAGTCAGCATGTTACTGAGTGTCTTCTTTCTTCCAGGTGAGATGTTTGTTTGCTTCCCTTCCCACTTGGAGACATCACATGAATCATTTATATTGTGAAATATTAAATCCTGTAATTGTGGGAAGGTTCCTTATGTAACATACTAATGCTACTCTAGAGTTTGTAGATCAGGACCTTTGATGTTCGATATTTGTCTGTTTTTACAGGTGCCTGTGGGGCATGTGGTAAAAGTACGGCAAACATCTTCGTCACCACACCAAGTCAGACTCAAGCACTGAGTGGATCGTGTTTGGAAGTTCAGTGCAGCTTTAGATTGGACAACAAAGAGACAAGGTTTAAAAATGAAGCAGAAACCTCTGGGGCATGGATTCCAAGTGATAAGAATATATTTGACATCAGTCAGGGAGTTAATACCTACCCAATACAAATTACTGGAAACCTGAGTCTAAAAGACTGCACCACTGTGTTTTCTAATATAAATAAAAGTGAAGAAGGCAGATACTTCCTCAGAATAAAGAACAGTGACTACAAGGGAACGGCTTGTACTACACCTCTTTCAGTAACAGTCACAGGTAAGACCTTTACTTCGCTCCTTACTATATTGTTTTTTACATTAAATCCAGCTTCATCTTACTGACAACTCACTGATACCAGCATTTTTATTAGTAGTTGTGTCTACAGGCGCCAACATACTTTTCTTTTTTC
The DNA here is from genome assembly GCF_000485575.1 of Poecilia formosa. NCBI lineage: Eukaryota > Metazoa > Chordata > Actinopteri > Cyprinodontiformes > Poeciliidae > Poecilia > Poecilia formosa. The sequence continues at coordinate 448,845 of NW_006799963.1, read as the reverse complement.
TGTGCATTTTGTATGTTTAAACCACGTTACCAAATGCATTCAGTTGCATGTTGAGATTTTACATGTTTCAATCATTTTCACTGCAAGTGACATAACAGTTATAAAAGAATGGATTGCTCTGCTGGTTCCAGAGTTGTACTGTTATTGGGTGGCTCTCCTGGGCATTTGTTTAGTCTGTAAATGCTCGAGATACTAAATACTACTCACTCAACTGTTAGCAGCATTACGACACATCCGGATGGGGCACAAGAAAGTACAGGATGACATGACATTTCTCTGCTTAAGAAAATAAGTCTTTCATCAGACGCTCATTACTTCATTCAAACAATTTGTTGTTTGGCAGTTTTGATTGCGAACATATTCCACCTAATTTTTTTATGTTATGCTAATTTATTTGTGTTTAATGTGAAATAATAGATTCTCCTGAAAAACCCAGAATTGAACCTGATCTGAGCGATTTGAAGGAGCATCAGTCTGTCACTGTAACCTGCTCAGCTTTCACTCCCTGTCCACACTCACCTCCTGAACTCACCTGGAATCTCCAACAAGACTCTCTCAGACAAACAGAGAAAAACACTTTTATTACTATATGTTCAATATAATCAAACTACTAATATGACTATGTAGGCTTTTCTTTGTGCTGTTATGTATTTGTAACTCTAACTTATATAGGAATAAGAGCTCTTGGGAGCCTCCTTGTGGGCTGATAAATCTATGCAGAAGATTTGCAGCAAATCATATTTGGATCCATTTACTGTCGAACTCTTCTCATCAGTTCTTTTTTCTCTTTTTTTTTGTCATTTCATGT
>NW_006799963.1:440675-447934 GCF_000485575.1 Poecilia formosa | reverse complement strand
AGTTCATGTGTCTCATTTTCCTCAGATGCTCCTAGAACCACCTCAGCATTCATCAGTCCATCAGGTTTGGTGTCAGCAGGAAGTTTGGTGAAGCTGTTGTGCTCCAGCAGAGCCAAACCTCCACCCAGATTCACCTGGTTCAGGAACAACAAACTTGGAGCCACTAATGTGTCTGTGGAGCAGGTTTACAAAATAAATCCTACTGAGGAAGAAGAGTATTACTGTGTGGCTACAAATCATCTGGGTCAAACCAGATCACCTGTGATGCTTGTTAGTATTAAAGGTAATTCATATCTGGTATTAAAAGTGTTGGACCACAGTCTTTCAACTGAGTCCATATAACTATTCATTCTTCATGTTAGCTGATGTAAACTGAGCTGCTCCAGCAGAACCAAACCTCCACCCAGAATCACCTGGATCTGGATCAGCAGACATGGAGCCACTAATGTGTCTGTGGAGCAGGTTTACAAAATAAATCCTACTGAGGAAGAAGAGTACTACTTTGTGGCTACAAATCATCTGGGTCAAACCAGATCATCTGTGATGCTTGTTGGTATTAAAGGTAATTCACAACTGGTATTAAAAGTGTTGGACCACAGCCTTTCAACTGAGTCCATATAACTATTCATTCTTCATGTTAGCTGATGTAAACTGAGCTGCTCCAGAACAAAGTTTTCCCTCAGCAGCTTTACTTCATTGATGAACAGCAAACATTGAGCCAGTTATGTATCTTGGTTTACAGACTCCAAATGATCAATCTGGAAGATATAGAAACTTATTACTCTGCAGCTAACCTGTTCACTGAAATGTATTCAAAAACACTTAAAGTATGTCAAGGATAAATGTAATTCATGTACTTTAAATAAACTCTGGCAACATTTAATCTTAGTTTAATTCAATATTTCATGATAAATTTTGTTTTCATCAAGGGTCTGGACTTGGTATCTACACTCAAATAAAGATCCTAGGATTGGTAATGCTCTGTGGTGCAATCATCATCTTTGAGTGGTGAGAGAGTTTTTTATGAGTTCATACTTTGAGGTTGCTCACCTGTTGTATTGATTATTCACTGATATTAATCTTGTCTCATTCATTTTCAGCTGGTTCAGATTCTCCAAGAGACTGATACAGGTAAACTAACCAAGCTCAATGTGAAATTAAGCCTTTAAATATTCAGACTCTTGGCAGATTTACATGTAAATGGATCTTTTTACTTTCTGCTGAAATGTGTGGTTGTTGTGTGGACAGCCAGGCCTTTTGCACAATATTGTAGGTAAACTGGAATTAGAGCATGTGTTGTGATGAGGCTGGTTTGTCAAATTAAAAGTACTTTTAGAAAATACCAACCTTGAAGCAGGTTTTAAACACGTCTCCTGAAAATCAACTATTGAAATATGTTTTCCAAACCCATTAAAAATAAGTAGTACATTTCATGAAGAGCAATAATATTTCTTTGTTGTTTGATCTCTGCAGGTCACCGAAGAAGCAGACGATCCTAACAGAGTGATGGAGGTTCAGGCATCATGAGATTTTTATATTTCTTCATCCCGTTTTGTCTGTAAAGGTGTTATTTTTTTATAGTAATTTGTAATGTTTTATTTAGCTAAATCATCCAAGCAATTAAATGTTGTTCAGAAAAAAAAATTCTGCAATGCTGTAAATTCAGCTTTTTCTGCATTAGAAGACACAAAATAAAAAGTTTAATAAATAAAAGGCAAAGATCTTAGAATTCATATTTCATTGTTCATTGTTCAGGGTTTATTCATTCAACTGAGTTTTTAAAGAAACTGTTTTAGCAATCATACATTTTTTTAATGCAAATGTGAAGTTAAATATAAAATGAAGTCAATAACCCCTGGAGCAAAATTTATAAGAAACTTTACAGAACCTAAGATGAGAATATGTAAACTCTTGGGAAAATACCTGAATGATTCTTTTAGTCTTCAAATCCAATTAGCAGTCTCTCATAAAGCAACCAGAAAATAATTTCATGTTAAAGATGATGATGCTGATAACAAAGGGAGAGTTTTGATCATAATCAGAATACTTTATCTCACATAAGAGAAAAGGTCTAAGAGTTTTTGGCCCATTTAAGGAGAATTTACACTTCATTTTGGATCATGAATTCAAATTTAACATTGTGCCAAATGTAGTTGCTGTCTGGGATTATTCATCCTACATCTTTGTAAAACGTGTGAGAAGATTGTTGTGTTTTTGGATCCACAGAGATGACAATATGCAATAAAGAGAATTGAAACTGCAAAACGTGAAGCCTCACTTGAACTTCGTGAGTCACTTTGAATTTTGATGAAAAAATGTTGCAGGTTGGACGTTGTTCTGACTTTATTAGTCAGAACAATGTCCAACTAATAAAGTTTATATCTTGAAAAGTATAAAGTAGTGTATTTTAATGACTTTGACCTCTTAAGCAGACTGAGTGTGTAATAGAAAAGTAGTATAATCTAAAAAAAAGACAGTTGTGCAAATACTGAGAGGAATCTGAGAAGTTGAAGTAAAAAGACTTTGGTTATTTTGTGTTTCAGGACTCTGTTGCAATCGCTCGCGGTTTTCTCGTCTCTAAACTATGTTAACCGTTATTTTCCTTCTGTCTAGTAACGCTGACTGTTATTTTTTTGTACGATGATTTTCCCACCACAGCCGACAAAAATCATTTGTACTAAATAATTTTTTCTATCCAAGATGTCTAAACATTAAATCTGCTGTTAAGCAGACAGTAGAACATAATAGTGTCTCGATTATGGATGATGAGGTGAGGATGAACGCAGACTGACCCAGGGTGTAGAAGATGAAAAGATTATTTAATGAAGAATCCAAAATAATACAGTCCAATAGTGGCAGCACAGGGAAACGGACGAATACGGCATACAGGACGAGGACCCGACAACAGACAAAGAAGATGGGTGGGTTTAGATACACAAGGAGGTAATCAGGGAAACTAGACACAGCTGGGAATGATCAAGGGGTAGGCAGGACAACACAGAGACTCACAAGAACAAAAACCTCGAAATAAACACACAGAAAACTCAAATCCTCACAAAGAGTAATAGATCCTTTATTGGCCCACAGTGGAGAAATTAAGGCGCAACAGCAGCATCAAGTTATATCGGTTCACACAAAAGTTCCAAGTGTTAAAAACATAAACATAATTAGCAAAAACAGCAACAACTATAACAATAATAACAGTACGCTGTGCAAGATTATAAGTGGATAACAATGAGTCGTATCCTAAACGTCATCCTTGATGTCACAAAAAGATGAGACAAAAGCCGTTTCCTCTTTCTCACGATCTGAGCATCAGAACAAGGACAAAAACTTTGCTACACATCAACTCTCTTGCATTTCTATCACGGTAATTATTAATGCATAAAAAGATGGATGCATAGAAATAGACCAAGACCAAACTGATGATGATCTCATGATGATACAGGTATCAATGATGAAGATCTTTTCTGTTAAAGTTAAAAATGATCTGCTGTTTGCACAAATACATTTATTTATTTATTTATTTATTTATTTATTTATTTATTTATTTATTTCCACTTCTGAAGTCATATTGTGCCAAAATAAAACATCATATTTCTGACGCGACACAATGAAGTGAATTATTTTATTACAAAACAAAGAGATTAGCAGTTAAATGATCCTAGTTTGTGTGTGTTCAGAGAATAACACTGAAAACAATCCTGACCACAACGTTGAACCAGCCATCTAAATACAGTAGGTACATCTTGTACAATCCACCAGTCTGTGACAGGACCAGCAAAGAGACACACATAATATGCAACCACACACACGCACACACACACACACATGCTCACAACAAATGACTTATAAGTGTGGCCTGTTAACCTGTATGTGTGATGGTCTAAGAGAGCAGTGCAAATCTTGTTCTAATCTATTAAGATACCAGCAGCCTGCAGCAGTTCAGTCTTAATGTCACTTTGATTTCAGTGATTGTATTTCACATTTATCTACACTTTATAATTTTATGTCTTCTTTTAATTCTATTGAGGCTCTGAACCACGACAGGAAGTCCAGGTCAAGTGGAGAAAACAGAAGTTCGTCTGTTCATAGGTGATAGACTGAAGTCTCGTTTCCTGCCATGCCAAACTATATATGTATTTCTATTTCTGATGACTCACAAATAGCATAACATATATATTGTTTTCATGTGAGCTGAGGCTGTTCAGTAAAATAAACTGAGAAAAAGAGGAGCATTTGAAGTAAACAGAGGAAGTTGGTTTATTTCTAAACAAGGAGTTTTAGTATTTAGCATCCATGCTTGTCAGAAATGGGGCAACATGTGGATTTAATCAGAATCTCATCATCAACATTCTGAACTACTTGCAACCTTTGCAGGTCTTCCTGAGACATGTTAATACTGCCTTACACCAACCTGACCAGAGTGGAATAAAAGCATGGAGGATTATTTCCAGCTCAGGTTGGGAGAGAATTTATTTTAGTCTGGCATTGATTCTCAAATGATGAAAAGAGAAATAAACCAGAAACTTAGGATGTGCATCTAATCTAAAACCCAAGAGAAAATTTCACCAAAACGCCATGAAGTCTGAGAGTCTCCTTTTCCCTAAACATAGTTATTGTTTTATGCAAAGATAAGTTAAGTTAAATATAATCATTTAATCTTAGAAACTAGCTCTGCAACTTGCATGAACACTCTCGCTCCCTTTGAGCAGACAGTTTAAGGAAGAACTGTGAACGTCTTGACGTTAAACGAGTCACACTTTGAAGAGCAGAAGATGTTCTGACATCCCCTTTCAAAAAAGGAGGAAGGATAAATGCAGCTACTTGGTTTTATATAACTGCAGCTTTTTAACAGAGTGGATGGTTTTATGATCTGCTGCTGATTGAGTGAAATTCAAGATTTAACTGAAGATTTAAATTTACTGGTAAATTGGTAAGAAAATGTTATTGTTAATGATTTATTTTTCTTAAATGTTATAACTTTGAAAATGTTTTAATACTCTGTGCTTAAAAATGTTCCACTTGAAAAGGTTTTGATTTAATGAGTTAAATAATGTTTAAAGTCCAAATTCTCTGATGTTCTGTTATAATAAAGTTTGCCTTCTTTATTTAAAATTACACTTTCTTTTCCACACAAGTATATAATCTAAATAACAGTTTTGCTTGACTGACTTGTTTCCATTTTGTTTTAGGTCTGAGAGATGAAAGACGACTATCAGAGTCTGTCTGAGAACATGTCGACAGTCATCATGTTACTGAGTGTCTTCTTTCTTCCTGGTGAGCTCTTTTTTCATTTCCTTGTTTTTAGGGGCATTACATGTTTAATTTTTAGTCTAAAATATTTGATTCTGACTTTGCTGAAATGCTCTATAAGTAACATGATGCAGCTGAACTGCAGTTTGTTGATCATGAAGTTTCTCTGCTGACAGATTTTGCTCCACATTATGTTCATCTATAGTCTGTTTTTACAGGTGTTAATGCTGAACCTTGTCGTCGTCAAACAGTGGGCTTTGTCATTAAAGCACCAAATCCCATTGAAGCACTGAGTGGATCGTGTTTGCATGTCCCATGTAGCTTCACTTTTCAAAAAGGAGAAAACGATTTTAACAATGGAGGAAAAGCCTCTGCCAAATGGATTCCAAGTACTAAGAGTATTTTTGACATCAGTCAGGGAGTTAATAACCATGAAATAAATATTGTTGGAAACATAAATCAGAAAAACTGCACCACTGTGTTTTCTGGTATCAAGACAACACAAGAAACCAAATACTTCCTCAGAGTCCAGAGAGGTGAATACAAGGCAACAGCTTGTTCTGCTTCTCTTCAGATAAAAGTTCAAGGTAAGACTTTTACTCTGCACACCTTCACAAAGTTATAGAAATAAATTGGTCCTGACTTTGATTTAATTAACCTTCATTTTACCTGTTTATCTTTATATTTTATGTTTATTTTATATTCTATAATACAGTATAGTTTATGGTCCAATATCATTAAATTCTGAAGACACATGTTCAGTTTTTGTTCATAAAGACAAAATCTTCTGAAGTATGACCTTGAAGCATTTTGGGGTTTTTATACTTTATATGAAACCCAATAGTTATTCTGGTGTTTCTGATCATTTCAGATCAAATTTACAGTCAGGTTTCACACATCCTTTTTTCATCGACTCTGCAGTAAATATTAATGCATGAATAAATGCTTAATCACATTGGAAAAGATGCCTTAACTAAAAGCAGAATCGAAACTTTCTGGCTGTTTTTTTTCTAATGGCTTCAGCCAATTTTATTTTTACTAAAACAAAATTTTAGGCAGGTATTTACAGGTCAAGCAAGGGTCACTGCAGGCTGGCAAAGGACAATGATCTAATCTTCAGATCTAATTTATACTTTAGAATAATGTCAGACAATATAAACATAGTGATTTAGTCCATAGTTATTTACTTGCCCTAAATAGATACATTTCTGACTCATTGTATTATTGGAGTCCTAAATATGTACTCAGTTGATGCTCTTTATTATCAAGACACATTGTTTAAATGCTGTTCAGAACAATATAGAGGAATCATGTCTTTGTGATTTCAAATGCACAGGAAGATTAGCTGGTCATTTATCTGCTTTAGTCGTGTCCAGTTTGTCCCAGTTGGTTGTACTTATCTAAACTACTGAGTCACAGCTTTTTCCACATATTCCTGATCTCTTAAACTGGAGCTTAAACATGTATTCATACCCCTCTACAGATACCTGGGTCCCATGTTAAATTATAATTCCTCTAACTCTAATCATTGACATGTTAAAAACTTGTGTTAAATGTTTTGTCTTAAGACATATGTAGAAATTGATCACCAGTCAGTTATTTACTTTGTCCTGAGTTTTAGGAAACATAGAAAAAAAAATCAATTACATGGAGGCTGTAAACAGTTAAAAGTGTCAGAGAAAATTAGGACTGTTTTTTGGTTTTTTGACTGTTTATGTGAAATCCAGAGTTGTACAGTCATAGGATGTTTCCTGGGCAATTATCTAAAAATAAATAAATTAATGAATGTCCTTACTTAGTGAGTTGTTAGCAACATGGTAACACATAATGATGGGACACAAGAAAGTACAAAATGACATGATATTTCTCTGCTTAGGAAAATAAATCTTTGGTCACATGATCATTAGTTCCTTCAAAAATTGTTGTTTTGCAGTTTTAATCGGGAAAGTATTCTACATCATATTTATTGTGTTATGCTAATTTATTTGTGTTTAATGTGAAAT
>NW_006799963.1:377145-440240 GCF_000485575.1 Poecilia formosa | reverse complement strand
CCTCCACCCAGATTCACCTGGTTCAGTATCAGCAAAGATGGAGCCACTAATGTGTCTGTGGAGCAGGTTTACAGCTTCAACACTACTGAGGGAGGAGAGTTTCACTGTGTGGCTACAAATCATCTGGGTCAAACCAGATCATCTGTGATCCTAGTTATCAATGAAGGTAATTCACAACTGGTATTAAAAGATACTCAACGGGAAACATTTATTAAATTTCTCTAAAATTCTATGTAACAAATCTCCATATAATTTGTACTTCCTCTTTTATAATCCCAATTTCTTTCCTTGGAATCACGTAGTTTGTCTTTTATTGCAGCAGGGAACGTTTCGTTTTGGACTGCACTACTTGCATCAATCGGTGTCATTTTGCTGATCTGCCTGGTGATCTGTGTTTGGTGAGTGTCATCAATTGATGCGTTTTAGATGATGAACATGTTTAAGTTTTATCATTGTTAGCATTTAGTCATCATCTGTTTCATGCAGAATATATGCTTGATAAAATTTGAGGATTTTGTCATTGTGTATTATCACTAAATATAGAGTTTGTGTTAAATAGCAGGGATATGCATTAAATGCTAATTAGAACTTGTCATATTTAATGATGTAAAAATCCCACATTTTTGAGAGAATAGAAGACAATGAAATAATGCAATCAACCCTGAAGTCTTTGCAAAATTCAAGCTTGTTTCTGCATCAGGTGACTCTTCCTTTATAGCAAATAAATTAATATAAGCAAGGTGGATGGTACAGAGAAAAATATTCTTTGTTGATATCTTTACGTGGCATTGTAGAGAGGTGCACATTTTTGTTTGTTAATTTTTTCCCTTTTTTGTGTACAACTGAAACTTGATCTCTGTAAAAGAAAAAAATAGTTGCCCAGACCTTTCTTTGTTTTGGTGATTTTATATATTCATTAATCCTCTAATATTTGCCTCAAATCAGTTTGCGTCTTTTCATTTCTCCTGAGATGTATCATAAAGATGCTCACAGATGTCTAATGTCTTCCAGGTGGTTTAAGTTCAAACATCCATCTGCACAACAGACTCTGGTGAGTAAATGTTCAACTTTTATGTGCAGCACTGTAGTGAGTTGCATCTGTTACGTTAGTGTTTCCATCTGTGTGAAACATAATTGTCATTTTCCCCTCAGACTCATACAGAGATGGAGGTTCAAACTCCAGAGAAGAAGCCAGACGAAGAAATCCACTATGGTGAAGTGAACTTCCTCCCGAGGAGACCTGCAGCCTCCGCCGTTTCAGTGGAGGACAGACAACAGCAGGAGACGGTGTACGCTCCGGTCAAAGTGTCTGCTGATCGTTCAGAGGATCTCTACGCTCAAGTGAAGAAAAACTAGCTTATACATTTGGAGCAAAACAATATGTCTATTTTTTTTATATATATATAAAATGTCAATTTAAAAGACAATCATCTTTGTGCTCCATTTCATTTTTTTTTCCTTCATAAAATGATCCTCTTTTAGACTTCTTGCTCTCTGAAAAGTCTTTGCATAGCCTGCTAAGTTCTTTGCATTTCGCACCAGGTAGTGAAAGTGCTTATGTTCTATTCTTTAGCATAAAATCTATATAACCTGTTCAATCAAACAAAATAACATGTTAATACAGGGATAACTTTTTACCACAGAATGTGTCTCTTAAAGTTGAGCTCTTTGAGTTAATTTTTAAACAATAATCTTCAGTTTTTCTGAACTACCTAAACTGGTTATGTGCTGTATTATGTTTTTTTTAAGAGTTAAGAGACTCTTTACAGTCTGCTGCAGGACGATTGGATACTTTCTTTATATTTTCATATTTTGATTTTGTTCCCATGTCTTATTTTGCTATAGCGTTTGACTTTTAGTAAAACAAATACTTTTCTAATTCAGTGTATTTTTATTATCATATTGAAAATGTATCAAATCAAGTCAAATGCACTATGCTGCAAATGGTGAAATTATAAATGCATCTTAACACTAAACACAGCAACACAAAATTAATTTTTGACATACAGAATACATTTTACAATTAAATAAAAAAGCATGATATTGAGGACATTTGTCTCACGTAGCAAGTCCAACTAAATTCAGCATTAGGAGGAAAATATCTACAAATTGTTTAGCTCTACATAGAATTTTAACCGTAATCATGTATTATTTAGAATGTACTCACTGGGGTCTAAATTTAGGCTTCCTGTCAACTTGAGCTCAACTTATCATCAGAAGTGTTGCAGAGAGTGACGTAGTTCACACATTGCAGAAATGTCACCGATATCCAAGTTCAAATATGATCATCTGTTCATTAACACTCGCTAATGTTTTTCTGCCAACTCTTAAGTGCAAGAAGTTTGCTGAACAGTTTGCCATATATTTAAGAAAGTGTTGATACAATAGCAAAGCGATCAGAGAGAAAATTGCACCAAGTCCTTCTTCTTTTCACTAAAGCGAGTGCTGATTTCTCCGACAGCCTTAGCGTGCTCCTCATCCACCTCTTCCTTTAGTCTCTGCTGCTCCTTCAGAAACTCCGCCCAGTCCTCTTTCAATTTCTCCATGTTCGCCTGCAGCTGGGTGCTCTGGAAGGCCACGATGATAAAACTTTGGTAAATACTTCAAGAAAATCACCTCTTGACTTTAAAACAGAACTGAACAGTAAGGTCAGACCGTCTCAATCCAATGCAAAGTTGTGGTTATCCTTCGTCTTTACCTGTTGGGCCTCTAGCTCCCTCTGCTGGACTCTCTCTGCCATATGATTAGCAGCCTCCACTGAGGGGGAAAAAAGAGAGAATGAAAACAGCTCATAATCATGTAATAGCAAAAGATCCACTGTGATTGGAACAAGTTATAAATGGTCATGCGGAAGTTACTTACAGCGCTTACTGATGTCAGACAGTTTCTGGCTCATTTCCTGTAAATTAGCGGGCAGCATTTGCTCGTTTGTCTCCTGCACCGTTTTATTCAGGTTCTCCAAAAGCCGAATCTCCCTCAGGCCTCGCTTCTCCTGAAGAGCCGCGGAGAAAAATACAAACCAATCTGCATTTGTTTAATTTAATGTATAGACAGCAGTGTATGAGACAATTGATTGGTTTGAAAAGCACAGCAGTGTTAACATTTGTGACCACTAAAAAGCATTTGATAGGCTGCATCGATGTTATGGTTAAACCACCTCAAACTCTCTGACAAAGTAGCGAACTTCTGCACTGATAACAGGCCTGTGGTCCAACAGTCTGGACTGGATGTCACCAACATCTGCAGAATCAACAAGTAAATACAGTTTACACATAAAAAAATAAAAAATAAAAACACAGCAAAATTACACATATTTCTATGTGTGGGATCCTGAAAACACATCACAGAAGAAAGGAGTTAGGCATTAGCAAATTTATCTGCTTTATTAGCCCAACTAATAAAGTATGGTGTGGTCTAGAAAAGGAAATGACATAAACATGAATTGGAGGACTATAACTCACCTTTAGCAATCTTCTCCATCATTAGAAAGTCTCCCGAATGTTGCTTTGGAAATTAAACTCTGGTGATATTTGACTCTTTAGAGCAGCTGCTAGCTAAACAAACTGCTAATGCAGCAGCCTCTAAAGTGGATATTGTGCTGATTTAAGGATTTCAGTCAGAATGAAGAAGATATCAACTCAGTACAGGCTACAAGTAACTAACGGAACCCCTTTGTGTATCATAAATAGCTGCAGGAACATATTACAAGCTATTAGACTCTGTCAGTCAGGTGAAAGGAAGTCAGCTGACTCAAACTGTAAACACTTCTACTACTTCCGGGTCAGGGACCGAACCAAGTTGCTGCATCCGGGTCCACTCGCTTCCCCATTCGTGGTTAATTGTTTTACATATGTCTGAATTTGACCACTTCTTATAAAAAAAATATGTTAAGTCTTCAACTCAGTTAAATTTTAATTGACTGATTCTTTTATGTGTAAATTTGTGCAAGTAACGCGTGTATCAGTTCTGCATGCCTGACGCTAGATGTCAGTGTTGGTCCGAAGTTGAGAGCAACAATCAGACTAAATGAACTTCACTTCTAAAAAGTCAGTCCTTTGACTACTAAGTAGCTCACTACTTTATCTTTACATGTTTGAGTTCAGTCTTGTATTAAAGGATATGTCTTTAACTATAAGCTATGTGGTGATTTGTTCAATGGTTATACAAGTCTGGTAATGTAAAGGCAAAATGAAACGAATAAATGGTGGATTTTTACACCTTTGCATTGAGTTTCCGTCCATATTTGGTCCCTTTTCCATCTAGGGCTATAAACACCCACAATATGATGGGTCAAAAATGGCACTATCCAAATTAATAAAATGTCAGTATAAATATTATATATAAGTGATAAATATAACAACAATAATAATAAAAAAACTATACATAGCAACATTAATGAATAATAATATTAAAATGAATTAAAATATGTGTGAATGTTATTAGAATTATTGCTGGTTTTAACATCTTCTCACTTTATTTATTTTTCTACAAAGTTTTTTTTTTCCACCCGCAATACAAAATACAGTATTGTAAAAGGTATTTACACTCTCAAGTCACTTTTTTGATTTTTTTACACACATTTTTAAATCAACAAATGTCAATGTCAGTAATGACAATTCAAGTAGAAATGAAATACAATATTGAAATTGCAATTTTCCTTAAGTGACAAAGTTTTCCAAATCAACCAGTATAAAAATATTACTGTATTCATTTTAAAGACAGTGTAATTGTTTGTTAAAACTTTAAGAGCCAATGCTGTCAAGTGATTTTAATGTGTGTGTATTTTCTTTATGACAGTAGATGTCAGTGTTGCTCTTCAGTTGAGCACAGCGTTGCTTTTAAAAACTCATACTGTCGCATTACTTCCCTGCCGAAATGCAGTAAAGTAACAATGTATCTTAAAGAGTCTTGATGATTAATTTTTTATGACCTTTACATTTCCATCATACTGTTTGTAAGCATTAAAGTCCATTTTATGAGAATGGCTAATAGAGTGACACTGTTTTAATGCATTTAGATAAACTATTGTTACTTCAAACAGCTACATCATCGGGTACATTTTTGTTTTCCAGTTTTCTGTACATACATGATACAACAGGCTCTTTCATTACTGGACTTTAATGGACTTTTTTAAAAAACAAAACAAAACAAAACAAAACAAAAAAAACCCTTCAGCAAACCGGATTACCTTTATACCTCCACACTTGCAAGGTTTTCACACAACATTTAAAATGACACTATAGTTTAGATAAATTGATGACAAAGAGTTTTGGAAAGATTTAGACATTTTTACTCTTATTTTTAATAAATAAAAAAAGTGTTCACCAATAGTTCCATGTTATTTTTAATTTTATTGTGCTCACTGTTTTGTTGCAGTCAATAGCCTCTCAAGCATTAAATTTCTATAATTTAATGTTTGTGCTTTTTTTGCTTTGCTATTATTTGTAGTGGGACTATCTCATGTATAAGCAATACATCACTTTGATAAAGCTAAAACACATACATGATGATGCATTGCTCATTGCTTAAAGACTATCATAAGTCAGCTCATGATCAATTTATGACCATGAAACGCCTCAGCTGGGGAAATTGTCTTCATCTTTCCCTCCACAAGATGGCGCTAAACCCATCAGTCACTTTGAATCCGTCGGTGCCCAAAAAAAAAAAAAAAAAAAAAAAAAAAAGAGAGAAAAAAAAAAAAAAAAGTCTGTGCGGTTTATCTTGGTTTAGCAAACACTCGCTGCACTCCGTGGCATGCAAATATATTGGAATAAATGTATTTATAAGCAGATCATTCTTGGCGAGAACAAACTCACTCAGTCAGAGTGAGAAGAGGCACAGTTGGGGGGCAAACGTTACTTATTAGTTGTCAAAAGTTTGCTTGTAAGCCCCAAATTCATTTGAACTGTCATGCTCAGTGAGGAGAAAATCATTAAGATCCCACTTAAGTTCTCCCCCCTCTTTACTGTCCACATTTGTTTAGTTAAACACTTATTACATGCACCATTAGTTTTGATTGGGGCCTATTAAAGAAATTAAGTGATTGATCAGTAGCCGAGGGATAAAAGCGAGTGCTGCGCTGCTGCCCAGGGTCTGAGTGAAAAGCACGAGAGGATCTCTGACAAGAAAACATGTCAGAACCAGCAAAGGCCTCCCTGACAGGAATGTGCATCATTCTCTTGCTTTGTTTATTCATGGCCCTGGAGGACAAAATTAAAAACATTCAGATAAAATGCGAAACTGTTAGCGGGGCTTGTTGAACAACAGCATTGATTATCATATTCATACCAAGGTCCAAGCACACAGTTTGCAACTCAACAAACTGGAAAACTCTGAAGCTGTAAATCACTCCCATATATTACATCATATCTGTTCCATGGTAGTAGCAGAAAATATTTATGTCCCTTGCAGGCTTAGATGTAAAAATGTTATCCGGTTTGGAAGTTCTGTTTTTGACTGGAAATGAGATGTGACGTTGCTAAAAAAAAAAAAATAATAATAATAATAAAAAATCAACTCTAAGAAACTTTAAGCTTTGCAAATTATTTTACATCTTATTAAAATTGCATGTTGAAAATCACTTATACCCTTCTCAATATTCAGTGGAAAAGTCTTAAGTTTATGCAATTATCTTTACTTGAGTAATTTTTTGAAAAAAAAACAAAAAAAAAAACAAACACTCTTAGGAGTAGTTTTACTGCACTGTCCTTTTTACTTGAGTATTGTTATTTTGAAGTAACGGCATTTTTATTTGAGAACAATTTCTGGCCGCTCTTCCCACTTCTAGTTACTTTCCTGAGTAATAAACTGTTTTATTCCTCAGCTTCGGGGCTCTATTGGTACTTTCTTTACTATCTGCTGAGCCTGCTGTGCCACATGGATCTCAAGTGAACGTGCAGTAGACACCTAGATACTTCAGTACTTTGCTGCTCTTTGGTAATATTTGTTTCAAACTTTTACTTCGTAGAAAACCGAGATTTAAAAACATGTCACAATAAGTGGTTATTGTGGCAAATTGGTCATAATAAACGATTTGTGAAGGTCAAATTGGTTATTGACCTTCACATCTCGTATGCTGTTTTGCATGATAGCCATTAAGTCGACTTTTCGCAGAATAATTTTTTTTTTACTCTAACTTGAATAGTTTTTTTCTTTCTGCTTTTTTACTTCTACATGCATGAAAATATATTATAGTAGTGCTACTCTCTACTCTGACTTGAGTCCAGTTTTTTGCTTCCTCTCTTCACCTCTGTTTACCTTTGCAGATGAGCTCCAAGTCTACATAGCGGGGAAAGTCTTTTTTCTTCCCAAAACCTTAATCTTTAGCCTCCTCCACAGATTCACAGCCTGTCCTCCTGAAAACGCTGCAGGGCAACTTTAAATGTAGAACTGTATGACTATTTTTCAATGCTTATCCAGTCCTGCACCTGACTTTATATGCAGTTTATTAATCAAAATGGTAATTCTATACCTACGCAGATGCATATTTGCTCTCAAGACGCCTACACATCAGAGCCCTATTTACATGCATACATTTTAATACAAATTAACAGATAAACTAACTTATTTCATCAAATAAGTTATAAAAGAAGTGCATAATAGTTATGCACTTCTTTTTTTATTCTTGAAATATACTTTTTTTTTTTTGCTTAATTTCTTTGTCTGGACTATTCTGATATGCACATGGGTTTAAAAATGGCTGCTTTAAATTACATTTTCCTGTCAGGTCACACCGATGTATTCTTAAGTAAATTTTGAATATTACTTAGAAGCTTTTTTTTTATTTTTTATTTTTTTTATTTGAACATCACATGAGCAGGTTTTCAATTGGGCCAAACTCAGACATTTCATAAGTTGGGATTTTAGCTATTTTAAATGCGTCCTAACAGCATGATGCTGCCAACGCCGTGTTTCAGTTTGACATGAAGTGCGAGTTTTAATCCCCACAGCACTTTGCTTGCAGGCCAAGAAGTACATTTTTGCCTCATCTGTCCACAGCAGCTTATTATCTTTTACATTCAACTCCACTTAATCATCCATAAAACCTTCTGTGCTGATTCTGTTGATGTTGGATGTCGTACATTTAAAACGTTTGGAGAAAAAAAAAAAAAAAAAGCCATGCAGAGTTGAGATTATTGCAGCTTTACAGAAGCGGGAACGCCACGCCGACATCAGCATAACACACACACACATCCGTCCCTCTCCGTAATTACGTGCGAGCCCTCTGATGTTGTGGCTGTAATTTTGCATGCAGGAGCTCGTTGCACGGCGGCGGATTGTGTTTCGCCAAGCTTCGGTCTCGCAAGTCTATTAAGTGAATTCTGTTTTCTTACTTGACACCCCTGCACACTCCGCTGAGGCATTCTGGGACACTCTCCCAGAAATCAGCGTTCTCAAAGTTATGGCCTTGTAAAGACCTGAAATGAATGCCAGCCTTTATTTTAGTAATGCTGTTTTTTTTGTTGTTGTTGTTTTTTTTACAGTCGCTGCTCTCAGGTTAGTTCAGCTCATATAGCTTAGGCTTTTCCATGACAAAAGAAATCCCTCCGCTCTGCTGCAGTAGGTGTTCTGTAGGAGTGGAGATCAGATTAATTCAACATTTCTAACAAAACAGCTAATAATGCAATACAAATATTAAGACTTCATAATTTACCCTTCTAATGTGGTTTTGCTTCCTCAAGTGTACCATGCACTTAAAATACAAGTGAAGCGATGAAGAAGATTCCACTTTGCATAGACTTTAATAAACACGAAGCCTTTTTATATGTGAACAGAAACTTTGGGGGATTATTTTAAACTGCTCTTCCTAAATTCCAATTGTTTAACACAGAAATGTGGAGTTATTTTTCTGTCCTTTTCTCTGAACTCTCTCTCTCTCTTATGTGAATCCACATTCACGTATCCGTACACCGCATGTAGGACCAGAACTCGCCGTGTTTGGCCCCTCGTGAGTACACGCTCGGCGGCGGCGTCCGCGTGATTTCCTGCAGCACTCCCACCAGCGGCGCTTGAGCGGCGCAGCGGGACGTCTCTGAGTGTGGTTTACCGACATGCCCACTGGCCCTGCGAGCTCGCCCCGGTGACTCTGCTGCCTCCTCGGCCCCCCGACCACACTGCCCCCTTGTAAGAGCAGCGCTTGTATTACCCACCGGGTATAATTATTCTGCATTTAGCTCCTCTCCGTCCTCTTTTCCTCTCATGTTTGCTCTCTCTGTCTCTCTTTCTCAGCTTGGCTCTTGACACCGAGGTCCAGAAAGTGGGCCGTAGGGCCCTCTGCTTTGTGTTCACAACACGCTGAGCGACACTGACTGTACAGCGGCTCTGAACAGGTGGGGGAGGCAGTGATGAGGAGAGGAAACTCAGCCGGTAGGCTGGAGGGGAGGATGGGGCAGGAGGAGATGACCTGCTGTCCAGCAGCCCACCTACCTGCATTTGCCCTTCTCTCTCTTCCTCTCTCTCTCTCCTTCTCTCTTTACCTATCCAGTTTCTCATTTCATTCAGCATTTCAGCCTGGATGTGAAAAGCTGGTCACTCTTCTGGGTGCTACCCCTCTCATGTAACCCTGCCTGAAGGATGAACGGTGCTGAGGACCCTCCATAGTAAGGAAGAGGAGGAAGAGGATGAGAAAGGGCATAAGAAGAAACTATAGAGTCTAGGGCATTAAGACTATTCTTGTTTGGAGTAGTGATACTGAGTCGGTTCCAACACTGTAAAAATACAAAATCTTACCTAGAATATTTGGTCTGGATTGAAATAAGAAAAAAAAATTACAATTATTTTTTTCAGCAATATTTAGGAGCTTGTTTTAAGTACATAACTCCATTGTATTGTTTAAAAAGTATTAGTTCCACTGGCAGATTATATTATATCAAGACAATTGAAAATACATGTCAGTAGAACATTAAGGAGTTATTGAATCAAAACATGCTAATATGTCTTGCTGAAAAGTTACTTGTGAGTTAAGTTTAGTCTTATTTCAAGAGAACCAAAAGATTTGCTCAAGAATCTAGACCAAAAATATTTGGAAGATTTTGTGTTTTTTGCAGTGAACTCTTGCAATTTTAGATCTTTATGGAAGACAGATGACCCACGATCCTGAAAACGGACGCCACTGCAATTCTGCACTTTTAGGTGAACAAATAATGTCCACTTTGCTGAAAAATTGAATGAACCTCGTGGTATCTCACAGCTACTGTCCTTTCTCCTTCCGTCTGGAGACGAGGTCTCATGTTTCCAGGGAGATCTGGAAAACTGCGCCCCTACGGGGTGAGGCCGGCGTGTCGGTTGCGATTAGTATTTGCTCTGGGCTCCTGCTGCCATTTTTAGCCTCGCTCTAGAGCTTAACGGCAACGAGATCGTCCTGTCTCCGATGACGGACCGTCTCTCCTTTCTGAAATAAGAACAACTGCCTCGTTTCTAGGTGGCGGTTGCGGTGCGGCGTGAGGCAACAGGCTGGAGGAGGTCGTCGGACCTGTTGAAGAAGAACTCCAAGCAAAACGGCCAAAATCAAAGCGGCAGATGCAGTACGACAGCCGCACCGGACGTGGACGTCTCGGTTTTTTGTTGCTGTTGGAAAAAAAACCACACAAAAACCCCCACCCCAAAAAAACACGTCTTCAAGCTGGGGCATTTCTAACACACACCCACGGGCTGGAATGACACACAAACATGCGGGCTGACGCACAGCAACCTGTCTAGAAGTGAAGCTCGAGAGTGAGAGGTTAAGGAGGAGAATCGACCGAGTGCCACATGATGGTTGTTGAAGTTTTACTTCACTTTGAGCGTGCATGTGTGTGTGTGGGACCTAGCAGAGGAGAAAGGCAAGGAGTGTAGGGGGGAAAAAAAAAAAGGGGCTCTGCCCTGGGGGGTCACACTCGCATGCACACGCACACACACACACACATACACGCACACACACACGTACACGTGCGCGCACACACATGCTTCCCGAGCTGCTGTGGCATGTTTGGAGCAGTGCCTCGTCAGATTAGGGCCATGCTGGCTGTGTTTGATGGCCAACCTGGACAGACAAGGCCTGCCAGGCACAAACTGCTCAGGCACATGATGTCAGGGCGGACATGCGTACACACACACACACACACACACACACACACACGCACACACGCAAAAATTATCCCGCGCCAGACCAAAGAGACAGATGACACCCAGCATGAAGCTAAAGCCAAATCTGTAAGCATCCGCTGCGATCCAGCTGGCTAGCCCTAGGGTACCTGTCTCTGCGAAGTGGAATCAGCGTCACCCCCGTGAGCTGTCAAATTAGCTCACAGGGCTGGAAATGCTGAAGAGATTTGGCCCCTCGTCGTGGAAGAGCAAAAAAAGAGGAGGTGGGGGGTTGGGGGCGGAGGGTGCGTTTAAAACATGTTGTTAATTCCTCCTCGTGTTCGGGAAAAAAAATGTTAAAAGTTCCTAAAACAAAAAAAAAAAAAAAAAACCCAGAAAGAAAAGGTGAAGCTGACACCGAGACACAGGGAACACACCAGTTACAGTAATGACCACGCTCTCCCATGGTGTTCCAACAACAAACAAGCAACCACACACACACACGCCCCGATCTTGAATTTACACACACTCGTGCAGCCTCATATACAAGGCGCCAGGGGCGAGATTTCAATTACTGCCAGTGCTAAGCATTCACCTGGGAGAGATGTACCATGTTGGAGGGGAAAAGCATTTCCACCAAGACTTTTTATTTTCCCCCCGTCGCTTCTTGTCCCAGTTGTTAAGACAGCTGTGGACGTCAGGTGACGCCAAAAGAAAACGGTAAATGTTTCCTCGGTGAAAACTTTAACGTCGTATGGGAGGATTATTAAGACAAGCTTGTTCGATAAGCGAGACTTGAGACAACTGTTGAATGTTTTGGGAAAATAAGGGCACCTGGTTGACAGGCTGGGAGGATCAGACTCACGATTTTTTAAGGCAAAACGAAACGTCTGACTCAGTTTTGGCCTACTGGGTACAAACCAAATGGCACAAGTGAGACAAATAAGTAAACAACAGAAAAAAAAAAACATGTGAAGGTTTTCACACATCTTAAGTCTTTTCTCGTTTTGCTCTGCTGCAACCACAAAATTCGGTTGAGACGGCTAAATGTAAACCAACAACTCATTGTCCCAGTCTTGTTTTCCTCAACTTCTAGATGTTTCTTTTTTTGTAGGGCTAGCCTGTATTTTGCTGAAGAAAAGCATCCCCATAAAACAATCTTGCATCCTTGGTGAAGACCTCTGCGCTGTCCCACCTGGTCATCCAGTTTCCCCTTAAAATCTCCCTTAACTGCCCATAGGTATGAGTGGGTACAAGGCTGTTTGCTATTATGCTAGCACTGGATGGAGTGGCAATCTGTTCGGTGGTTAGCTTTTCACCCAGTAACCAATGGAGATAGTCACTGAACCCTACTAAGGAATAAACAGGTGTGGATGGATGAACAGACTGACGGATGAACTGATGAACTGATGGACGGACGGACGGATGGATGGATGGATGATCCATCTTCCACACACTTCTTCTGCCTCCTACATAGAACTTTCTTTTGTAATTTTTTTATGCAGTTAGATTACAACCTGACCTGGCTCAGCTTTAAACTTCTCCTTAACTTCATACCTGACCTGCTGGCAGCGTTCCTTCATGTTCATGTTGCTATTTGGTCACTAATCTCTAATAAAGAAAAACTCTGAGCCCTTCTTCACATAACAGCTGCATTTATACTGACATTGCATTGCACACAGGTGGGCTCTATCTACTTGTAAGGCGACTGAAAACCATCAATTGCAATGTTTTTTTTTTATTATTTCTTAAGGGTATAAAAAGGGCCTTAAACATATATGTATGCCACAATTTTCAGATATCAATTTTTAATAACTTTTAAAATGAAACACATATTCTACATCAATCCACTTTAAAAGTATATATTTTTTTCTATTATGACAAAAAAAAAAAAAATCCTAACAAAATACATGAAAGTTTCTTGTAAAGTGACAGAATATGGCAAGTTTTCAAGAGTCTGAACATTTTAGCAGCTTCCTGGTTGGAATCCTTTTCTGCAATGCTGACACGTTAACAGCCACAGCGGCTCATCTGTGTATGAGGTTACAAGGACAATAGCAGAGAGGTATGTAGAGGCACAAGTAGCAAAGTCTCCTGGTGAGCGTAGCGACACGTTGGCGAGTGTGTTCTGCCTTAAGACAGCACAGTGTGTGTTTTAGGGTGTTAGATGGAAGCTGACAGGAGTTTAGTGCTGATGACCACCAACAGTGAGAAATGGAAGCCACCCTCTCTCCCCCCACCAACCTTCAGGGTGAAGTTGTCACTCTCCAGTGTCGGCGTGTGGCTGTGAGCTTGGTCTGGTCTGGTCTGGTCTGGCAGAACTTCATCAAGCTTGTAAAGTTTTTTCAAAAGGAACAAGTTGTAGCTTTAAAGTTGGTTTTTGATCAATAAATACATTTAAAAAAAAAACATCAAATTTACCTCACCAGATCCATCAAACTGTTCCACAAACTGCGTGATGATTAAACTGATACAGAGACTCAGTTTCCAGCATGTCAGTCACTGTAAATATAGAGCTACGTCACCATTTGGTATGGTTTAGGTCAGAAGTGTCAAACTCTTTTTCATTTTGGGCCGTATCAAAAACCTGAATGATTTTAAAGGACCGGTTGTGTCAGAATACATTGATAAAACCAATTAAATTGTTAAAATATCAATAAGTAGCTGTTCCTCCTTCTCGGTACCACAAAATTGCCAAATTTAGAAATGTTTGTAAGGAATTTTTATGATATTTGCGCTAATGCGTGATGTTAAATGTGACTTTTTATTACTTTCTGTATCAGGTGCTATCACTTGACATCAAGTGAGGCTGCAGTCACTTAAACTCAATGATTTTGACCAATTTTGAGAAGAAAAAAAAGTGGAGATTTGTTAATTCTGTATGAATTTTCCAGATTGGTGAAAAACTGGAAGGACTTATTGTTGTAATTTGGAGTCTATTTGCCACATAAAAAGCTACGGTGGGCCAGATTTTGGCTCCGGGCCTTGAGTTTGACACATGTGGTTTAGATAAAAGCATATCCACAAATTACGCTAGCAACCTAAATCCAATCAAGAACTTGTAGCAAGACCTGAAAACTGTTGTTCACATCCCATACAATTTGACTAACTTTGAGGTATTTCGCAGAGAAAAAGGTGCCAACACCTCCCTCTCTAAATGCGTGCAGCTGGGACAGACATGCCTCAACTCATCTGCTGCTGTAACCAAAAGGAAGGTAGCTATACCAAGCATGGATTCAATGTTTCTGTGTCATGTGGTACTTTGTGTATTTTCCCAAGTAAAATTGCAAACAAGTCACTGGACCTCAAAAAGGGTGACAAAGCTTTGAAGGCTTACAAATCCCTCTTCCACAAAGATTTATAGAAACCTTTTCCTTGATGACAAACAATAACATGTTTATAGGAGGGAGAGGAGCTGCCTGCTCCGGTCACCTTTGAACAAGATAAAAGATATGGATTAAGAATCTAACACGGTCCCGAATCGCCTTCGTCTCCCATCTCTTCTTCTCTCCTCTCTCTGTGCCGATGTTTGTCCCTGGAGGTGCTCTCTTAATGTCTTTGACTAAACTTCAGCCAGTCTTGACAGCGCCGTCGCCCACAGGAGCAAAGTTGAGAGGGATACCAATATGATTGTAATGGAGGGTTTGCGGGCAGGGTCTATCACACTGTGTCACTTAAAAAAAGCACAAAAGCCAACTGGCGGGGGTGCGTGGCACTTCTGGCTATGGCGATGAAAAAAGAAGGGGAAAAAAAAAAGACGCTCATCTGCTTTATAGAGACGCTGCGGATGGAGGGGACGTTTTCATTTCTGTGTTTCGTGTGTGTTACACTTGCCAGCTGAAGCGCCGAAGACGGTGGTGTCAGTCTGGCAGGAGAGGGGAAGTTTTTCCAAAGAATAGCCTTGTGGAAAGGTGACATTATCATATTTTTGTCACACTGAATAAAGCGATGGTTTTTAAAGCATTTGAAGGGGCTCTTTCTTCTCTGACGGGCCTTTATTTACGAAAACATAAAAATAAAATAAAAAATAAAAATGTCAGGCACGCAAGGGTTTTTCGCTCAGACGAAGTTGATCTAATTTCCATTACAGAGATCAGAGCGGGCAGAGAACGTTTTGCACATTCTCTGGTGTTTGACGAGTCTTGGTCCGAATCATTAGTGATGCACATCAGAGTGTGAAACATCATTAAGACAAAGAGCGCTCAGCGTAACCGATACGCCGATGCTTGCCCAAAATGAGCTTTTTTGTTGTTGTTGTTGTTGATTGTGCGATTAACTGTAATTTTGTGCTTGCGTGCACATTAATAAGTGTGTTTGTGAGAATATTTGTGTGTGTGTGTGTCTGTGTGTGTGTGTGTTTTTGTGGTCAGGCATCATCACATGCTCCTGTCCCTTAGGTTAGTGGATGAATGAAAGCTGTAAAGAGGAGTATGACAGCTGTGAAAGTCACAAGGGGAGTCCACCAGTGCTGTAAAGAAGGCAAAGTTTCCCTCCCTCTGGGTATGACCTGAGAGTGTTTGTGTGTATCTCTGTGTATCTGTGTTTGCGGGCATGCATATGTCTCGGTTAGACCACACAATAGCCGTAGTGTGTGTGCGTGTGTGTTTTACAGAAAAAAAAAGAAAACTCAAATCGTACATATATTTATTTATACGATTCCGTTCGTTTCCGTCTCTGTTTGGGAGCGTGTGGCCCGTCCCGAAGCTAAACGCCGCACACTGGGGCCTATTGTTGAGACTATCGGCACTCTATCAGCGCCTCACATCCCCGTTTTCCTTAACGGCATCTTTCATTGCGGGCTCTCGCTCCTACCTTCGTCCCCCTGGGGCGCACACCGTGTGTACGTGTGTGAGACAGTGAGTTTGTATCCTCAGGATCTCACTTCAAAGACTGGTGGTTTCCGATGGGTCAAAGTTTGTGAAATGCTCAGGCGCATTTAAGATGGATAGATAGAGCAATGTGTGTCTGCGTCTGTGTGTGTGTGTCTTAACCTCAGCAGCACTGGAGGATCAGGAGATACAGAGATGACTCTGTGCTTTCCTGCCCAAATGTCGATTTCATGCCACCCTCGTTTTGTGGGGTTCTTTTCAAAGAAGCCAGTGATCAGCTGTGTGTCATGTGCTGTTAAATTTAGCCAAGACTGGGAGTGTTTTTTTGGGTTTCTTATGGAGATCAAATGTTATTAACACCGCAAAAAAAAAAAGACACGGGGCACAAACGCACAAATCAGCAGCTGTCCCTCCGGGTCACCTTCGAACAGGACTTATTTTTCAGGAGAGCGCATTCTTACTACGACATTTGAACCTGATCAAAGTTCATCAATTCAGCTGATAAGTTTTTTTTTTCTTCTTCTTCTTCTTCTTCTTCTTCTTCTTCTTCTTCTTCTTCTTCGCAGCTGCAATCTTCTGCAGAGATTCAACTGATGTCAAAGGAGCTGATTTTAGGCCCCCTCTGGCCCTTCACTTTTTTAACAAGAAGGCCCACCGGGTATTGTGCTGCACAACCAGCCTGTAATTCATTTCATGGGATGCTGCCAGAGAATATAAAAGCATCCTTTAGCAGCACGCTCAGCAAATTGGTAAATAGTTTGCCTTTAACCTTTTAGTGATCTGTTTGTCTTCTGCTTATCCATGCCTGTCAAGGCTGAATGCTCTCATCTGAATGTTGAAAGCTGTTAATCTACCCTCCAGAGTTTTGACATGCATTCGGGATGAATGAGGCCTATCAAAACCTGAATGGAAGTTTCACATTCAGGTTTTGATAGTCCTTGAAACAAGACAGAATTTGCTTTTGCTTCCTTCTTAGTTGACTGTGATTTTGGCATTGCTTCACGTTACCTAAAAGTGGAGTTGCTGGGCTGCAAAGTGATGGAACTGTCGCAGTGAGGTCTAAGTTTGAATGTCCTCCCCAGGCACATATTTCCAGCATCCTCTCGCAGTCAAAAAACATACATGTCAGTTTTATGGGTTTTTTTTTTTCTAAAATGGCCCAAAGTGTGAGAATAACTTTTTGTCTCACATAGCACAGGTAGAGCCCGAATCCCAACCTTATAGGCTCGAATGACCAAACTTTATATGGATTTTTCACAACACAAATGTGTTGTACTTTAACACATTTTCTGTGTTGGCATCTTGTATTGTTTTCTACACTTTGTGCGTTGCTCTTTTTAAACAACTGGACACATAGGATATGTGTTACACCATCGACCAATCACGTCACTGCTTAGACGTCTAGCCTCTAGAATTTTCCTCATAAAAAAAGTCAATTGAAGCGACCGCCACAGCAGGACGACGGTAAGTAAAAAGGAAATGAAACGGTAAAATAATGTTTTATTTAATAAAGTGTAAGCAAATCCTAAGTGGGATTCTTGAATGAGGATATTGATTTGTGCTGTTTAGTTACTAAGTGAGTCTGTTGTGACTGCTTTGACTTCGGTCAGTGACAGTTAGCTTAGCTCACAACAACATTCTGTAGCTAGAAATATATTTAAAGACTTGCTTGTTATTTTCAAACTACTAAGTTTATTGCCGTCTTATTCCACTGAGGAGGAAGCTAATGCGCCTGCCAGCTATAAACAATAAAAACACTTTAGGTTAGCTGTAGCCAAGAAATTACATTTAGGTTAGCGGCGTATTGCTACTTGTGTAGCAATACACCGTTGCTCTGTCTTTTGTGCTTTTCTTGCTGCTTCCTCTCCCTCTGTGTCCTATTACTTCTCAAATGTGCCAGGTTTCTTTGCTAGTGACTTGCCCTGCCCCACCTGTTGCTTCAGGCTGCCTATCTAGTGGCTAAAGCGTCAACACTTTTTCCTTGCTGCCAGTCTTGTTGGAAATATATCCAGTCAACAAAATGGACAATCATGATGTGGAAATCAAAGCAATGCCCCTCATCACTCTCACTCCTTTAAAACTTTAGTGGGCAAGGGGTGTGAGTGATGGTTAACTGGTGATTGAAACTCTACCCAAGCACATAACATAGCAAATTAACTCGCTAATTAGTTTGCACTTGGGCACAACAGTTCATAATATTAAGGAAACTGGAAATTGTATTCTATTTTTTAAGATGATAAGGTGACGTTTTAACGTTAATGTTACGATAACTGTAACACAGTGATGTATATTAATACAACTATACAAGCACTGTCTGCTGCTACAGGCTTCCAGACCATCCACGACCCAAAGCAAAACTGAGCGGATGCCGAAAATGAGTGACTGAGGCCATTTCTCAAAAATACATAAATACATAAAATAATAATAATAGAGTCTGTATTCTCACTTCACCCCTGGCCTGATCCAGCAACTCTGGTGGAACATTTGTGTTTAACCAACACATTTGACATTTGATTACATTCCTCACAAGTCACCATTTTTCTTCTCTTCCTTCCCGTTTTCCTCTGGATGGTTTTTCTTACATTTCAGGAAACACAAACGTAACATGTGGGTTAAAGATGTTTCCAGCGTTAATGGAAATACCAATGTTGTGAAATCCAGCTGAAAATGCAAGTGGTTTCATGAAAATTTCCAGATCAGTTGACATTTGCCTTCGCCTCCCTATTCACTCGTCTTCGAGGTTATAAGCCACATTCATTTTTCTCGAGTGTCATACATGCGGTATGTGTGTATATAATTGCCCTAAGTCAACTATATAAGCATGCATCTGCGAAGGCACCTTGTTAACATGCACAGACAAATGTGTATGCTTGGTCCATGAATATCATGAAAAGATACAGTTTGATGGCTGTTCTCCCATTCAGATAATGTGTAAAACTACTGTTATGAACTGTATGACTACAATCCATACAGTTCTGCACTTTTTGTGAAAATAATGGTCACTTGCAGTTTCAGGGGATTTGTATGAGATGGATGACGGATGTCTTACAATTTGCCAATAGTTCCAGTCTGAAATTTAATTGAATTAATTGTTGTACATATGTAGCAAAATAACACACTCAGTATTACATACTGAGTGTGTTATTTTTGACACACCAATGATGTCTATGACCCTATAATCTCTTTTATCGGTTATACTGAAAAATGACGGATATTTTGTCTGTCTGAGGTTTTATTCTTATTCTTTATTCTTTTAGTTGTGTTTGTGGAACCGTTCCAAGATGATGGCGAAGTCTGAGTCATATGATACGAGCGAAAGGTACAAAGAAGATTGCATGATACAGAGATAATAAGCAGAAGCTATTTCCATTGAAGTTGTGATCTCTTCTTGGTTCACACAGCTCACTGGGGATGCTGCTGAAAGAAAAAAAAAAATCACAGAAAAAAAAGTTTATATCTGGGCCCTGAGCCAATATCTCGGATCATTTCAGGACATAAGAACAACATGAGACTGTGGATTTTAATCATTTAGAAATCTAAGACGAAGACAAAGGTCTGATTATTGACATAATTTTGCCCTGACAATAACAAATTTAGCTGAAATAGCTAACTTAAGGCATTTGGCAATTAAAGTTTTTATCATTATGAATCATAAGCAAAGGGGATTTCCGCCCAAAGCTTCAGATTGGTTTTATATGTACTATATTTAACATAAAGAACGTAATTTTCTTGGACATGCGGTTATATTACTGTTTTTTAATGTCATGTGAAAATAAAACCGATTCAAGGTGGAAGCTTGAGGTTATTTTTAACCCTTCAACTTAAAAGAAACACCTTAAAAGTCAGTCAGTTACCATAAAGCTGAACTGCAAACAACAGATGATCCCTGATTTCCTTCTTATCTCAGAATTTCTATATGATTAAAAGGAGTAACAGTGAGATTTGTTGATTTTTTTCCCCCCACAAATTTTCAAAGGGAAATGAATGTCAATAAGTCTTATTGAATGAGTGGTTTGTTTATTTGGTTAATTTCAAGAAATGTGTCACAAAGAAGAATCTAATACATGTTAAAAGACGTTACTCTTCATGGTCCCAATCTGTCTCTTTTCACAAATTATTTTTTTTATTTTTCACTCATTTTATGACAATATTATGTTGGATTTTTTTTTGTTTGTTTGTTTTTGGCACTCAGCAAAGGGAGGGGAGAAATAGGGCATGCTGTAGAGTCAAAGAATTGGCAGAAAGTTTATTTCTTTTTCCGTCTTCAGTTCAAAGGAGATCTACTTGAACATCACCAGAAAGACGGCAATGAAGCTTGATTTCAAAATCAGGGAATGAAAGAAAAACATTGACAAAAGAAACAAGAAAAGTTTCAATGTGGTTTAAATCTGAGTCAGTGGTGCAAAAAAAACACTGTACTGTGTTTAAACGCAACGTGAAAAATTTCAGGAAAAAAAATTCACATCCAGAATACACAGCCTGGTCAAACTTTTTTGCCACACATACAGTAAAAGTTCTGCATAGAAGCGTCTGTAGATTGTTAACGAAAAAAAAAAAAAAAAAGCAGCTTTCGTTTAAATCTACCAGTCAGGTAAGATGGAGGCTGTGTTTCAGCATGCATTGCAGTTAATAAAAACCTGAGGTGTAAAGATAGGAAGGAGGTCAGGCAATTACTGATGATTAGATTGATTGGTAAAGTGGAAACTGAGGAGTCTCAAAGACATAACTTTTGCATCTTGAATTAATCCCTGCTCCGGTGATTCTGGAGGGAGAGAGGTTTACGTTTAGATTACTGGAACTGCAGTGCGGCCCTAAATCATCCGCAGATGGTCTTATCCTCTCTGTTTGGAATCAAATCTTTTGTTTTTATGGTGGGAGCACGGCGCCAGGTCATTCCTCCCTGCACCGCATCCATGTGCTCATTATAAATAACTGTAGCTGGTTTGCACGCAGGAATAATAAACGGAAGGTGGGGGGCTGGGGGGAAGGGAGGGGGTCATTAAGGGTAACCACTCATATTCAAAGTTAATGATATGAAACCTTGTTTATGTCCTATGAAATGTTTTTAATCATTGAGGAAATTAGATGCGTTATGAGGAGAGAGGACTTCGCATTAATTCCAGGTCTAAATTTGTCACCTCAAATTAAAACCAAGCTGTTGCGAAAAAGAAAGATGGCGACGTATGCAGATGAGCAGAAGAAATATGCAAATTGGGAACGCTGGTGCTGGTATTTTTCCCATGGAGGTCAAATTACAGGAAAAGGCCGAGGGCACCGAGCTTATTCCCTCCCCGCCACGCTGCCATCCTCTACGCTGATTTCAAATGCCATCCTCCCTGTGTTGTGCTCTCCATTTTTTTTTTTTCCCCCACATCTTTTCCAAAGCACAACTCCCCTGTCACTGGGTTTCAGCTGCAATTACTTTTAGTATCACTTCTCAGTGAGAAGTCAACTTCCCTGGAGCCTTCCTATCAGAACCTATTACAGCAGGGGTGCTGGCTAAAGTTAAGTGGCGTGACCTGTGGGGCGGATGGAGCGGGCAGGGGGGATGTAAATGTAGGGCTAATTTGCAGAACATTTGAATAGCAGGATGAGGATTGGGGTTTTTGGGGGGGGTTGAGGGGAAAGAGGTCTGTGGAGATGCGGGTTACAGTGTTGCGATAGTGGACCAGCGAGAGAACGTTGAAGAAGCCTCGGTTCACGTAGGCAGCGCAAAACGCTTCGCACCGCTGCGACTGCGAAGACCCCCCCTCCCCCCCCCGCCTCACTACGGCTACAGGCCGGTTTTTGCTCATCTCGGGCAGCTGAGCAGGTCTGTCCCGTTCCTCGCTTTTTCACCCTTCGTTCACCTCCTACCCCTCTGGGCAGAGTCAGTAACCCCATGAACAACTTCATGACCACACAGGCTGGCAGGAAAAAAAAAAAGAAAAGAAGAAGGAGCTGCAGCTGAGGTATGGCTGCGCAAGAAAGCGAAGGAGCGACTCAGGCGGCTAATTCAAGAAGAATAATATGTGTGTGAGAGAAAGAGAAAGACAGAGAGAGTTCTTAGGTGCAGCCTTGTGCAATCTCTTTGCCCCGGGTCACACATATGTAGTTTTGCACCTATGTGCCGAGTCAGCCACCCATCTCTCTGATTGATGAGATGAGTGGTTGCATCTCTAAAAACTCAGTACACCTGGGATCCTTATGCAACTCCAAAAGCTTTCTTTTTTTCATGCAGGATAAAGACAAACATTAGAAGGAAATAGGAACAATATTATTCTTCTTTTACATGGATGAACACACCAAAACTTTAATTTAAACTCTTGAAGAGAAGACAAGCAATCAAACTCGCGTCTGATTCAGTTTTTTTTTTTTTAATTGCGATGATCCATCAGAAAAATCAATTAAAAACATAGTTTATTAATCACAAAGGGACATTTATTTTCTGGCATTGTGTTCCTGAGTAGGAGGGAAGCAGATGTGTTCTCACAACCACAGGTCAGTCTGGTTTTGTCCAATGTTTTCTGAATTTCACAACTCTTTGCCAAGACCAGCATAGGTCATGCATGTGGACTAATAAATCACCTTGGATGCTAGAAGTCTAAGGAGCAATAAAGACTTCCCCTTCCCCTGAACTCAGTGTTAAAAACTTTGTCTTGTAAATATATAAATATTCACAATTCTCCTGAGAACCGCCTTATTTAAAGGTCTAATTAAATGTATAGACTCTGTGCTTCCGAAGAACACATGTTCAGGTCAGGTCAATTTACTCCGTTGGAAATGGAGAAGCCCTTTTTTCCCCCCACTGACATTCCCAGAGTCTGGTGATTTCTTTAAGGAGTTCATGGCTGGAGAAGGAGACAAAGAAGCAACTTTGTGATTTGTGGCCTGGGAGTGTCAGGAAAAATAAGCTTTTTGATTTGGACTTACTACCAGTCTTCCTCAAAACACCTTGAAGGACGCCTTACTAAGCTTCCTCCAGATCCACAAAGTGTCTTGGACAACCAAACAGACAGAATCCTCCTCAGTAATTCCTTGAGAGAAAAGATTTGGTCCTCTAGTCCACTGCTCTACAACTAAGACAAAATTACTGGAATGTTGTACCAAAAAACTCTTAACATTATCTAATCATTGAATCTGTCTTCATTTTTTCCAAGCCGTTTGGTCAGGTTTGGATTATAAACTTTGTTCCTTACATAAGAAAGTGCAGGTTGTACTTATGAGATGTGCGCGCAGATGCCATCCCAGCGTGCAACGCTGTCATCACCCTAACTAAATGTTACAACGTCCGTCACGTTTCACTACATATTACCCATCGCACTCCTCGTCACATGCCTCAACCCGAGCTGCTTCTAAGCCTGTGATAAGAACAGAGATGGTATAGATATCTCTAAAGCGCCAGAAGAGAATGCCATTGTTCACTGTACATGTTCGTCCTAAGGCCTTTGGAAACGTTCCAGTTTTCAGAGCTCAAATGTTTTGTTTATATGTTAGACCTCGCATTAAAGCAAGATTCTCGCCTACAAACTATCCAGATTCATGTTAATAGCAACCAGCAATGTTTTGGCACCAACATTAAATTGCTAACAATGAACTCTAATTAAGCCCATAACAAAAGAAATTAGAACGTCATCTCAGCTCTGCAGAAGTCACTACAGTTTATACAAACATACAAAGCACATGCGTACATCCACTTTAAAGGCGCGTTTGTCCTTTGTGACCATAAAAATGAGTTTAGTTAAAAGAAAAAAAAAAAGCATGTCGTGATGAACACATGTACTCCCACCCTGCTCCCTGTCCCTTTGTGCCCTTCGCTGCACCATCCTTGCTCAAGCACTCATATAATTGCAGTAGACAATCAGATGCCATCTTTATGGGCGCATGGTACAACTGTCACAATGTGTAAGAGCGCGATAAAGCGTGGTCGATAAGTCCTGTCAAAAGAGCTTATGACATGTTAACGCTCCCCTCACCACCAAGCGGTGTTGATTGTTCCACTGAATCAGTCAGCGAGAGACGGCAGGGCCCTGTTCCTAGCAGATGTCGTGGCCGATGCCTCTCCCCGGGCCTTACGTTGTTAATAAGAGTTAGGAAGGAAGGGTGGTGGCGGCCGAGTGTTTGTCGCGGCGTAGGTGGAGTGGGGGTGGTGCATCTTGTATTGTTAGTAAACTTATCTTGACAAAGGTGTTGCGAGATGATGAAGAGGTGAAGGCTAAATGACGCCAGGAAGAATCCTAATGTGTTCATCACAGTGTCGCTGGCACGTTGGGCTGTCCAGCTCTCCTTTAAAATAAAATGTTTTTTTTTTTTTAGTCACTTGAATGTTTGTTGTTCTTGCAATCCCATGTCAAAGAATTGCCGCGAGGCATTACAGCCCAAGAAACCTTTAAGACGATATGCCTTATTCAGTTTTTATTGCTATACGCAAACATTTCCAAAAGTGGGGCTACATTTTTGGAGAATTTCACAAAGTTGTTTTTTTGTTTTTTTTTTACAATGCTTCATGACAAACTTTAGGTTCTTGAGTCATGACACGTACCCTTAAAGGTAAGGTCTTGGTGACTGCTGTGTGTTGATGCATGTGTGACTGTCTAACTAGAGTTTCGGCTGACAGAAATCAATGTCTGTGAACCTGGTGACAACAGATTCCTGCCCCTTTGCTTTAAGCTTGATTATAACCAAATTCACTTTAAGCTCACTTCCTAATTTCCTCTCTTACTTTTAGATCTTTTTCCTTTACATGACAGAAGATTTGCCAGCCTAAGTGTTTAAAACGGAGTCGGTATTTTATTAAAAGGGATCATCAATCTTGGCTCTAAATAAAAACATAGTCTCACTGAGGGTAACGTTCAGCCAAACTTTCACTATTAAGTGAAAGTTAAACATATGAATGAGAGGGTCTAGTTCAGTATGTTCAAGTGTTGAGTTATGAACGTGAATTAATTCACTTTTAACATTGTCAGATGAATTTGTAGCTAGCTCTTGATAAGGGCGAGCTGGCACAACACTGTCACTTCCTTTTTCAAATAAATGGAAATGGAAGTGGCTTAGAGGGGAAAAGGGAAATTATTACTTTCTTCTCTTCTCATTCCTATTTTCCTCGGACTTGGCATTTGGCAAATTTTTGTTGTTGTTGTTGTTGTTGTTGCTTTAACAACTGGTGACAGCTGCCAGGTACAGGAAGGCCTTTTTAGCACCGAGTCCATTCCTTACCTGTCAGCTGGCAAATGACAGCTAGAACTGATGATGTGTGGCAACAGGAGGAGTTTCTCTTTTAAACATTTTGTTGACAGGAGATGTAAACCAGGGATAACCTGAGCAATTTAATATTACATAAATGTGCCACTGAGAAGCCGGAATTCATCGCATATGGTGTAGTCTATGTCTTTATTCACAAATTCAAGGCAAATGTTTAGTCTTGGTTCTAAAACTAACTTTTTATTTTCATCGTCTTTTAGCCACATCACTGTTTGTTTCTGCTTAGGTTAGGCAATTAAAAGTAACATGCTAAAACAGGCTAACAAGTATCAAACACCAACAAGTATGTGCAAAAGCCCAAACATTAAAGCTATCTCTCACTAATTTCTGCCTATCCTGCTTCTCAACCATTTCCCAGAAACTTTTTCTTTATACTTTGGATAATCTCAAAGTTGCTTTTTTTTTTACTATTTTATGCCCAGCATTCTTAGTCTGTCAAGCGATTAGATCTCACTGTGCTTCATGTTTTCAGCCATCTGATAAAATGCCTGTCTAAAATTCTCTTTTGTCAAAAAAAAAAACAAAAACATGTTAATTATTATACATTTTTGCCCCAGGCAACTCTTATATCTTTCTTGCAACAGTTCCATTGTTAAAACATAAAGTTATCAGGTATTCTGATGACCACTAATGCGTATTGATCTCTTGCGATCCACTCACAATTCAACGAGCTAAACTGCCCTTTATTTTGCTGTTGGCTTGGCCAACTTAGTGCCTTAGTGGTCAGGACTTGAAGGAGTTGACCCACGGTTTCTGCAGACAGCCCCTGCAGAGCGTTTTCCCCCTTTCGCCTTTAGATAGTGGTGCGAAGGTCGCCTTTCATCCGTGCTTCTGTGCTGATTTCCTGCTGTGGCCTCATGACTTTCTCTGGCTTTGACTTCAGTCAGGCTCTGTCAGTGAGGAACCCGACAGTGTGAATATACCACAAAGGCATTCTGGGACTGTGCCAACAGGGTGAGCAAGAAGAGGCAAGAGGAAATGTGCAAAAGTTTGAAGCTGACTCCGATTCTGCACAAGAGAATTGGAGGGTCAACTCCAAATTATGAAATCAGAATTGACAGAAGTTATTAACCATAGGAAATGTTTGGAGGGAGATTTTATCCAACAGATAAACACAAAGAACCATATAGTTAAGATGTGGAAGAAAAAGGATAAATGTTTGGGTCTTACCTTTTCTTTTTTTTTTTTTTTAGGAAATTTTAAATCTGTGGCATGTATTTGTCTTCAGTCTTCTTTTTTTTATACCATTATACACCCAGATATCAAATATTACTAAAGATATAGCATTGTTACAACCAAAGAAGACACAAGCCAGGTCAAAAATAATGTCAAGGAGAGTAAATACTTAAGTGGAATACAAAATAATGGCCAATTGTAAAGTGGAAAGAGAATGCTTGTTTTTCAAAGGAAATCATGAAACCATGCATTATGGTTGTGTGTCTCTGTTGCCACCAATGATTTTTGGAGATGGGCACCAGCTTCCTGTAAGGATCTACACATATAGACAGTGGATGGATGATGAACCCATGAATTACTTATGGGTTGGGATATTTTTCTATAACCTAAATCTGCCTTATATTTCCTCAAATTTTTTTTTCCTCTTACCTACACAAGTAGCCTATTTGGTAACTAGGTGACTTCTAAAGGTGGGTAGTTTTCCTTAGGGGTGTCAGAGGAGAAGGGGGGTGGGGGAGCAAATACAAATGGATGCCTTGCTTAAGTTGTACTCAGAAGCAAAACAAAACCTCATTCTCCACCTAAAAATTATACTTATCACATAAAACATGCTTGAGGTTAGGAAAAAAATGGGAAAAAAAAGGGTCAGAGGGTGTGAATACTTTTGCAAAGCACTTTGCATATTTTATTTCATCACCGTTTCAATCTTCTGCACTATACTTTGTTCCACAGTGATATTTATGTCCACCCTGTTCTAAAGGATTGATTTTAAACACTGTGGGTGTCCATAACATTAACCCTGAAGCGACTGCTTCGCCACACACAGAACTTAAAGCGGCTTGTCCGGATTTAACTCCTGTGGGTAAAACTTAATTCACACCTCTGTGGTGAGCAGCGCTGTCTGCTGGTGTGCTCGCTGGAACGATGAATTCCAAAAGAATGTTAACATAACCGGGAGGACAAGGCCTTCTTTAATGGTTCGACCGCGGAATAAATGGCCCCAACTAGTCACAAGGCTCGCTCAAATGACTTTGAGCTGTTTTTATCCTTCGCATCTACTTTGGAACACTTTGCAACAAACACAAAGCGAGGGACCAACACAACTTCAATGAACAATGGCTCTGTCTTCTGGCTGGTTTATGGAAAACATTTTTTCTTTTTCTAAAAGTACACACAGAGTAGTTGGCATAGGAGTCAGAGGTCAGGGGCTCCGTATGTATCCGATTTATTGGCACAGGATGAAAAATATGCTGACATCAGACAAAAAAAAAAAAAAACTTGCTTTGAGCAATAATTTTAATATGCAGAGCATGTGAGCAGGAAGTAAAGAAACACAAACAGTTTAAACAGTGACCAGGAAAGCTAAAAAAAAACAACCACTCCAACAGATCTGAATATTTAAAAAGGTCACAGTCTAATCAGTAGAATGTATTTATAAGTTATTACCCAAATTGTACCTCTCATCTTCTCTGCATTCCCATTTCTCATTACCTCCATGATGTAAACACGCCAGCTCTCCCAGCACTGGTGGGATCGGGCCTGTTAATGGTGCTAATAGCGAGCATCCAGCCAGCAGCGGTCGGGGCTGTAGGAGGCGCAGATCATTGTTCACTTGTCACGAAAAAGATCCCTCGGCCTCTGGGTGCTCTTTTTCTGTGTGGCCTCCGTCCTTTCGTCACACACTCCGCTCGCTCTCTCGCTCGCTGCCTCTCTTCGTCCTTCTCTCTCCAGTAGCCCCCTGTGGGAGCGTGAGGGTGAAATGACACACAGTGGCTGACTGTCGCCCAGGGGCCCTCGGGTTCTGGCCTTGGCTGGCTGGATCTGTGTGGCAGCTGGTGAGCCCGCTGCCCTCTCCGTGGCCCGCAGCATCAACAGTGGTGGTAGTGGGACTGATTGGGGCCTCACTCTGATCTCTGACTCTAGGGCTGACGTTTAACTGCTCGCTGCTGCCCACACAACTGGTGGCGAGGAAGTGGAATGGAGAGTGGGGATTGGAAAAAAAAAACAAAACACTCATGCAGAGAAAGTATGACGAGAGGGGAAAAAAAAATGTGCTGAGAGATTTAATGAGGTAACATTTCAAAAGTTAAGAGTATGGGGTTGTGGTGTTTATAGGGTTACAATGTTAATCCAGCAACCACATCAAGCAAGAGCTTGGGACGTAACGCGCTGCCAGTCAAGTCTGTTCACCTACGATATCGGCGGTAGGAGACTCCAGGCTCAGATTAAACAAAAACAACATTCACCAACAGAAAAGCTAGCAGCACTGCATTGCGTACAGTTTTCCCTTTAAAAACAAACAATGCCATAAAAATACCTGAACGCTATGATTAAGTCGTTTCATTGCTCTGTGGAAAAGCTAGGAGGGTTAAGACGCCTGAATCTTTATAAATAGTGTTTGCAATACTGAGACATTGATTACTTATTAAAAACAGACATTGCTTTAGAACTCAACTATTTTTCTTATCCTCAAAAAAAAAAAAAAAAAAAAGAACTCAACTATTTTTCTTATCCTCAAAAAAAAAAAAAAAATCAGTGGGGACATATTGTTGACACATAACTTGAATAAGAGAACGTTGATATGGCGATGTGGCAAGATCCTTAATTTGATCCATGTTGTACTTTAGGAAATCAGTTGTCCAGGTCTGGTCAGAAGATTAGTACCGAGTAAGGCTGGGAGGAAGAGGAGGATGATGATGATGATGTCAGGGCTCAGTGGTGTCTGCTGGTGTAAAGTCTGTTCCTGAGCACAACTACTGGGGGGAGGTGGTGTCGGACCCCCGGGTGGTGCTGGATGTGGTCGAACCACCGCGCCACGTTCACGTACTGCTCCTTCTCCTGGACGGCCAAGTCCAGCTGGGGAGGGAAGGGGATAACGAGAGAGAGAGAGAGAGAAGTGAAAGCAACAAGAAATGAGAAGGCTAGTAAATATATTTTAAAATATTCACAGATCATGTGGATTGTTCGTTTACACCTTAAACTTAGATATTTTCAATATAAGTTATACATCATTAAGATTGTTTTAAAGATTTTTAATCCGATACGCTTTATTTTTGATACATTTTATTGTTTTGGAGATGTACTGATAATTTTATTTATTTTATATTTATGAGCCCAGAAGATGCCAGGCTAAGTGTCAAACTATTTCTAATAGTTTGACACTTTTAAAAATGTCTTAATTTTGCAAGTTTCTATGGGAAAAGCAAAACTGAGAAAACATTATAAAAACAAAATATGATGAAAAAAATAAACTACAACAGGATCCACGTGTTGGGTCACAGTAATAATTTCATCATGAAGCAGAACTATGTTTAAATGCTCAAGATGATGTTTACACTTTAGCATTGCTGCATTTCTGCTCATTGTAAATTATTTAAAAAAAGGCAAACCCCGTTAAAAATATTGAATTTTCAAGGAAACTTTTTTAAATCGACCAGAATGAGATAGTAAATAATAAAAGTTAATAAAACAGATCAGCTTCAATCAGATTAAATAATTTGAATTTCTACACAGGTGTCAAACTTTCATCTCAGAAAGATGAAAGTCTGATCCGTGTTTGATGCTGCACCACAAATCTAATTAGGCCTGTGTTTGTTTTTATTATGCTGTTAAGTGAAATAGGCAAATCCCACACGTACAAACATTCAGCCTGGAAGCCATGTAGCATCAGTCAGGTTTAATGTTTGTGCACAGTTGTTTTTCTTGAATTGAACATCGGCACTGGCCGAGGTCAGGGGTTGAGCCAGCTGACCCGCCGTCCCCGAGGTTAAAAACCACACTGACAGCGAGTCAAAGTGACGCTCATCTGCCTGGTGGCGGGGGCCGAGCTTCCATCTCCGCCACAACCGCTGACATCTCTCAACATGTGATCCCTCCCTCCCCGAGTCGCGTTCTGCCGCTCCCGTTTCTGAACTCGCGTTTCTTTCATCCTGGGAGGCGGAACAAACTTACTTGTCCCTGGTCTGGGGCTAAAGCCATCACTTTATGCCACATCACTTTATCTGTTTGAAGGGAGCTGAAAATGTGTTTAGAATCCGGGTGTTCATTGCCAGCTTGTCCCCAATGCCCTTTGGCCGTATGACTGGTCTAATTGTGTGTTATATACGATGACAAATTGATAATTAGAGCTGTAGTTTGACAAAAGTGAGAGACGAGATGGATTTAATATAGAAGGGAGAAGGAATGGATGCCTCGCTTCTCACTGTATGGCCATAAGAACTCCAAGACAATCAATCAAACTTACTCATGAATATACAATTCAGCAACACATTATAGAAACTAAAGCGACCTGAAGTTGGTTGTAAAGTTCTGTGTTGTCACAAAACAAAACATTTAGAATACATCAAAATCTTTATTAGCATTATATTAATAGAGTAAGCAAGAATATTAAAGAAATAAAGCAAAACATGCAAAAATATTTCTGCACGTGGAACTTTTTCACATTGTGTCCTATTATTATGGCACAAACTTTGATGCATTTTATTTGAATTGTATATGACAGACCAAGAAAAGGGCAAAATAGATTGTTCTATATTTATTGTAACACGTCGTAACTAATAGCTAAAATAAAAACTTAAAAGAAGAGAACTTACGATGACTGAGTGTATTCCATAGTACATTAGAACATCAGCTAAGGTCAACTGGTTCCCTGCCAGGTAGACTTTGTCTTGCATGTAGAGGTTGAGGTCCTGAAAGAGGAAATTTCCAAACACAACATATGCAAATTAAGTCTCAAAATATGATAATTTATGCATTATGGTAAATATTTCTGTGTAAACACACTTGTCTTCACATGACAGATGAAAACATTCCATGAATCACTAATGAAGCTCCCCCCTTATTTGACTTTTAGTTTTATCTTATTCCAAAATTCTGTTCCGGATATCATTATCAGCCTAATATTGTCTGCGACAGTTTCTTTTGTGCATAGCTGTCGTCATATTTTGTATTAAATTGAGATCCTTTAAACATGTAGATGTGCCGAAGCAGCAGGTTCATTACCCTATATATCTGAGGGTGCGTGAGGTACATAGGAGTGCGGCTTTTGCCTCCGCATGTCTGCGATGTGAATAGAAATCATTTGTAACCTGAGGGCCTCCGTCGTCTCTCGTCGTGGCTGGAGACTGAGCACAGATGCCCCAACAAAACGAGCCATTTGTTTGCTCCACGATAAAACGACCGCGAATCCAGTGGAGCCTTTTCAAACTCAGGTGGCCTTTTTTGTGCGTTTCTCAGCCGTCGCCTGCATATGCAAAGTCGCACGTGGAAGTGCTGGTCCCAGGGGACGAGGGTGGGAGCAGGGGCTTGGGGGGGGGGGGCGTCTTTAGCGCTTGTACATTACACAAAGGGAAGACTTTCCACGCACACTTACAGAAGCATCTCGGGGGCAAATGGAGTTATTGTGCGGGAAGAGTGGGTGATGCCAAACAAGGCATGAAGACGGCAGACTTCCTCCCCTTCAAGAATCAGATCCTTGCTTTTCTTTGCCTACAGCCATGGAGCTAAAGCCCAGTCGTGCATCCGAGGAGGGGAGGCTCTCCTAGTAACCCCCCGCCGACACACGGAGCTCCAAGCTCAGCTCTCTCCTACCTTAACTGGGCATTTAACCTAAGCTGCATTTAGATAATCAGTTCTAATGCACAACTTTTAGGTCTAATCAATGAGAATTTCATCATTCATAATTTCAATGCAACAATATTTCAAAAGGTTATGCTCCTTCGTTAAGCACAGATATTTAATATTATACTTCACAAACACTGCCAGATACTTAACAATGCTGTAAATGTATAATACTTAATATTTTTGGATCAATCTTTTTCTTGTGTACCTTACGACACAAAGGCCAAACATCTGTTACCTTAATACTCAAAAAAAACAACAACAAAAAAAAAAACGGAGGACAACAGAGTTGCTTCCTTTGTTTCTTTCATTTTTTTTTTAATTGTTTTTGGGACATTTTAAATCGATTTTGAATCATATTAAATAAGTATCCATTTTTTTAGCACCCCCAAAAGGTGCGAACAAACTCGCTCATGTCGGTAAATACCATGTTGGTGCTTTCGGTGGCATGAAGACAGGAGCTTGCATATCCTGTTACCTGACTACCGCTGGAGTTTGTGGCTCATAAAAGAAATGACAGTCATCTGCAGCAGCAAATTACCAAGTAAACCTAAGTGGTTTAAGGTGGAGTTCCCACATTAATTATTACGTAGCTACCTTCAAAAACAGTGCACTTCTCGAAAGGTTTAGCAGATGTTCGATGTTTACTTAAAAAGCTAGTCGAGCCTTTGAAAGTATGAATTTCTTATTTACATCCCCGGGAGTGGGAGTTTAAGAGATCCTGCTGTTGACACTTTTGCATCTCTGAATAATTTAATGGGAGATGACTGAAGCGCTTGAAAGAAGGGAGTTAAGGATGCAGCTGAAGCAGCAGGACAGGACAGGGGGACCACCGGCACCAGCGCCGACCCGCTCAGGGCGACTTCCTCCTGTAAGTGGCGCCATTAAAATATTTAAAGGCCTGTCCAGATAACATGCTGCAACACAGCATGACTCCTCAGCCATGCCACAACAGTATGTCACGCTGCGAGGAGTGCATGCACGCGCACACACACACGCAGAGAGACTTCACACTGACAGGACGGTGCCAAGAGGCGCCCAGCGTCCAGCGCAAGAGTGGCTGACGATCCATTTCATGCTGACTGGCGTCAGGCACATTAAAGCGCTTTTCCCTGTCGTGCGGGGCCGTGTCACTGAAGGGGCCATATATCAGCCTTTATTCCTGTCGCTTGTCCCTTAATGAGACAAACAGATACTGATCTGATTTCTCTGATCGAACAGAGAAAAGGTTCAATATTTGTTGATGAGGAGCTGTTGAGAAATGTGACGCTATTTTTATCGGAAGAAATACATTTACGTATTCAGAATTAGCAGCTTTATGATCTGTGAAAAATATATTTGGACCTTAAAGAGGGAAGATATCAAAGATTTTCTTGAATATTACTGTTTACCTTCAGGATGCTCTTGGTGTCCTCTGTGTGGCTGTCAAGTTTGGTCACCCTGTACTCCAGCCACTGCTGCACCACCGCCCTGCCTTCTGCACCGTCACCCAGCAGCTCTGGGCGCTTGGCCTCTTTTACCAGGTGACAGGCAATGGTCACCAGTCCCACCAGTGGGGGGGCGTTATTATTCTGTAACACAGGCACCTGAAAGGGGAGGTGTGAAAAAGGGAGGGGCAGCAAGATGTCAACAACTGGGTTTCAGCCAAACCAAGTTCCTGCAGAAGCCTCATGTCAAAATGACAGACTTTTTCAAACATCCGATTTTCCGTACTCTCACTCCTGTTTATTTAGTCTGTGTTCAAATTGTATATACAGAATCTTATTATGGATTTATGACAGAAACTGCACTAGTGATCTTCAAGCTTAAATATGGACTCGACAAAAACCAGATTGCAAGGAAGAGAATGGCTGATGCAACACTTGCGGAAGAGGCAATAAAGAGTGAAGATACAAATGTTTTCTATAATGTATATTTTTCACTCCTGTGTCCATCACCAGCAGTGGGAGTTAACACCTACTTTAAATAGCTCCGAGTCCACACTCAGTACACAGCTGACTCCACCCCTCTTATACAGAGCATGCTGCTCGCTTCATAGAGACGAGCATATAAACCTGGAAAACCAGGTTTATATACCGAAATAATATTATTCTTCCGAATTAAATGCAACAATATAAACCAATGGTATGAGAATAAAAGCTGCTAGCAACAAAAGCTACCCCCTATTCAATACACGTTTAGCTTGTTAGCATTTATTTGACAGACAACGTGCACTCGCCCGCAGCTGTTTGAAAGCACCCATTCAATTAAATGCTAAGTCGCCTCCATAATATGGTGGGGGGAAAAATAACGGACACATTACCTTTTTATCTCCCTGTGTGCTATACTTGTTCGGCTTTTTAAGGCCCAAGTATTTTTCCAGAGATGCTAACTCCCGTAACGCCATGTTTCTGAGTGTAGAGAAGCAGCAGAGAAGAGCGACGGATGTGATTGGATGAAAAGCATAACTCCCGCCTCCACAAAGTTTGACTGATAGGACGTGTAACCAATCAAAACGTTCAAGATTATCTTTTTTTTATTTTTTATTTTATTGCATCAGTGAATCTGATAAAAGTAAAATGTTATTTTTAACTCACCAGTCTTCGATTTTTGTATAAAAGAAAAAAAAGTTTTTTTTTGTTTTGTTTTAATGTAAGGGAAGAATAAATAGGAAATGACTTACCAGATAAATTAATTACCAGATAAATATTATTCTAAAGTACATATATTTTATATATTTAAATCCTGACTATTACTAAGATTCATTATTATTTTATCAGTTTTTCAAATACAGGATCATACTAACTTGGGGTTTATCAAATGCACAAAAATATTTTGTTTATTTGTGGAACAAATATGTGAAACAAATACAAACAGTCCATTAGCAGCCAGTCTGTACTGGACTCAACGCTGTTATGCCTGATTATAGTATTGTTGTAAAAAACAAACAAACAAAAAAAAAACAACAACAACAACAACAAAAAAAAACAACTTATCTGCTGATGATGTGCAGAAACTGACAGTGGGGGGTCTGAAGTTTCATTTCTCCGTAGAACAGTTTCTCTGTTCTGTAAGCCTGTCTGGTTCTGCTCTGGATGTGCACCATGTCTGTTTGGATCTATTCTATGGATTTGCGATTTCCCTATAATGAAATGTCACTTGCAGTCAAGACACAGTTTACTAACTATGGACCATCCAGGTGGATGTATGAGTAAGGATCGATACATTTTCATGTCAAGTGATACAAAGTGATGGTTGAGCTCAGGTTTTCTGCCACACTTTTAACTCTTAACAGGTCTAATAAATAAAAACAAAAAATATTTTAGATCATGTAATCAGCCTGATAAAACATCCAAACTATTCTACTTGAACATATTGCTCTCTATGGTAGTTGAGTAGGTCTGGAAAAGTATCTACAAGTAGGTAAGTCCATGAACACACCATGATGGTGGCGGCATCATGCTTTGGGGATGTTTTTCTTCTAAAGGAAAAGCTGTTAGAGACTAAAAAAAGGTTTGAGATTGGAGCGCATCATGTACTTCCAGGAGAACGACACAAAACACGCAAACAAAGGTTGCACTGAAATGGTTTAGATCGAAACATATAAATGTGTTAGAGTGACCCAGTCAAGTTCAAATAACTTGAATGCATGTTGACAAAAACACATCTTCTGATCTG
Organism: Poecilia formosa; assembly: GCF_000485575.1. Taxonomy (NCBI): domain Eukaryota; kingdom Metazoa; phylum Chordata; class Actinopteri; order Cyprinodontiformes; family Poeciliidae; genus Poecilia; species Poecilia formosa. The sequence continues at coordinate 404,658 of NW_006799963.1, read as the reverse complement.
ATAGAGCTATTTTATAACAAAAAGTAGGAACATTCTCAGACATATTAAAAAGCAGTTGAAAGTTCCTCAAAATATTGACTCAGAAGGTTGAATATAAATGCACAAAACGCTTTTGAGATTTTTATTTGAAATGTATAATCCATAGTGTTGAAAACTATCAACTCTTATACCTTACTTTGTATATAATGACATCAAATGTTCTGTTGTGTCGCAGACATAAAGCACAACCCATGTATGGAGGAGGCCTTAGTCCTCGATGTGACCGTCACATGTTCGAGTCCCAGCTTGATAATCATGGAGACATGTCTTCAACTTCTCTTACAGCCCACTTTCCTGTCTGACCACTCTCAAATGAAGGGGACTAAAGCCAATAAAACCTTAAAAAACCAACAAAGATATGTTCCAAAAATACATAGCAGTTTGTGGTGGCAGCATGACAAAATATGAAAAGAAAACACTGAAGACCAATTCACAAATTAATCAGTTACCAGTTTACTCATCTTTAATTTTACTAGTGTTAAATTAAGTGTTTAACTTTGTGACACAAAACTGGCTCGATGTTGCTTTTGCTTTGTGTGAAATGAAATGGGAATTGTTTTTTTTTCTTTGGATTCCACCTGTAAATATCGCAGCCACTGCAGACGTTCAGATGAGATCGCAAACATTTTACCCTGAGTAAAACAACAATTTAGTGAGAGGTGGTTTTTTTTTTTGTTTTTTTTTTATGTTGTGTTTCTTTTTTCTACAAAAATGTTTAAATTGCACTTCCTCATGCAAAATACTTTAACTGGAATTTATATCTCAGAAATTTTAAACTGAGGTTCAACATGCCCCTTTTCATCTAATCTTTTTAATACTTAACAACAGATGATATTTTTAAACCCAATTTGTCGAGAAAATGCTGTCCCAGAAAACAAATTAATTATAAAAATAAGTACACATACCATCATAAAAGATTAGATCCCACGAAACAAGGTGAGGCTAATTCTCTGATTTTTTATTTATTTTTTTTTTTTTTATCCCATCCAACCTTACTATTTCTTATATGTTTGTTTATAGACTCCAGCACATCGTACACTTTCACTATTGCAAGGCTCCCTTAAATGCATGCCTGCAGCATTAAAGTGCATCTCTTTTAACTGAATGCCTCCGAGCTGCCACATCCTGTCTGCGCCCAGGCGGGCTGAGGACAACGATCCCTACTGCCTGGGACTAACCGTATAGCCTTTGGGAATTCTCTCAATGCAGATTGTGATACAGAATCCTGGGTCAAATTAGTAAGGAAATCTACAACGGGAGGGGAGGTGGAGGGGGGGGGGGGGGGGGGGGGGTCACTGATAGCGCCGTGAGGCTTCCCAAACGCAGGCATAGCCATAAACACAGCCTCAGTCCCGGTTGATACATCCCCTCTGCCTAGTTGAGAGCCTACAATATGCTGTTACACTGATTCGTCTGGCCGGGAAGCAAGGCCCGCAGTTCCGCCTGTCCCCTCTCTTACCTTTTATAACCTGTGAAAGCTCTTTGACGGAATACGCGGTTCCAGCCGCACAGGGAAGCTCAGGGGAGGGGGGGGTGGGATCTGTGGTGAGCAGTCGACATGAGCGCTGTCAGCACAGATTGGGGAAATTGCGTATTGGTGCTGGATCAGATCTCCAACATAGGGCGAGCATGGGGACAGGCGGCAGGCGGCTCCCTGACAGTTCGGGAGAGGGCTGCGCGCTGGGAGATGAAGACAGACAGATGCATGGAGGTCAGCTTGCTGCCTGCACCTTCAGCTCCTGTCAGATGTTTTGGTTTTAGTTTAGTTTCTCCGGTGCATGTTGATACAAGGCTGACAGAACTGATGCCAAGATAGATTTTTGGTAAAACTACTGGAGATTTTACAGTGCTTTCTCTGGTATCTGGAAAGTAAGAAAAAAAAAAGTTACTATATAACCATAACTGCGCTGAAGTAGAAATTGTGACAAGGGAGAATGTGTGCAAGTGAGCAAAAATAAATAAAACTTATTATTTTGAATTAATAATTTTGGTGAGAACTTTTTTTTTTCTTCCATATTGAGCACAAATCATTAAAAAAAATCAACAGAGAAGTGGCTCTACATCTTTGACTATCTTAACAGATTAAAACAGTAGCACAACCAGACTTTTTTGGTCAATTTCCTTGCATTATTTTATTTAACCAAATAAAAGACAAAAAGGTTTTTATCCACTTGCACTGAAAGATTGGTCGGTGAATGTCAAACTTGCTAGCAGGTTTTAAAAGGCAGTCCATCTTAGCTGCTTTTAAGGTTCATGTGCCACATTCTTCTTAGTATCTCACTAACATTTCATATTTTCATCACTTACCAGCTTTTTGTTTTTACACGTTTTAACATGGAGGGACAAACCAGCCTAGCAAAAAAAAATAATTTAATAATTTAGCTGAACCATTCAAATTGAAACTAACTTTCGGTTAATATATATTTGAATGTCTTTTACATGAAAAAATATATATTTTTACTCAGAAATGTTCATCCACCTAAACAAAATGTATGCAAATTGTTCCATCCATTTTATTGGTGAATTTTGTTTTATTTTGGAAAGGAATTAAAAACTAACTACAGCTATTGGGAAAGAAGAAAAAATAAATAATAAAGGAAAGGTTTCCGGTCATGACTTTCATATCGGAGATTAGCCATAAGAAGCCTGATTTGAAACCTAATCTTGGAAGATTCAATGCCATCTCCGAGACATATTTCCTCCCCGTCCCCTTGCCAGATACTATACAGTAAGTCACTTTCAGTCAGTGTAGTACATGACTAATGGCAGTCTGGCTTTTGGCTCCAGAGCTGCTGGCTCCAAAGTGAAGGAGAGTCGGAGGATGCCAGAAATGTCGCACCTCCAGGCGGGACCCTATGGGCCCTCGTGACGACAACAGTGATGGGATTATAGGAACCACCCTGCTGCTCCCTGCAGAAGCGGGGCACCCAAAGGCTAAAAACAACAAGCTTGTCCCACACTCTGTCATTAACACACACGCACATGCAAATGAGCGCATGTTGTGTGCTTGAGCAGGAGGGAGGAAGCGCTGAATGAGCTGCTGACATGGGTGGAGAGATGACATTTTTGTGGCATTTCACGTCTTTCTTTAACGTTTGATTAGCATTAGAATACGCCTCGTGAATGTTTGCGTGCGAGTGCGAGTGGATGTAGGGCATCTGGAAAGCCTGATCCGAACAGGGCCCCCGAAGACAAGCGAACAAGTAATAGAAGCACTTTCTCTATTTCCTGCTCCTATGCTTACATGCCAACCCGCAAGACGGTGGAGCATGCTGGGGGACACGGCACCAGCTCACCAACCCTGTCCCTGCCTCGCATCCAGCAGCAGTCACTTAGGAGTATTAATTACTGCTCTAAATTTCTTCCTCCATAGCCATCCGTGTCCCCCTCAGACAAACAGCCACGGCGGGAGGATCTTGATTTTTATAGCTTCTGAAACATCAGATGTCTTTCATTGGAGTTGCCCACTGGCCATGCAGGTTTCTCTCCATCTCTCTATGTCTCATTCTCTCTTTCCCGTGTCTCTCAGCCATGATTCAGACAAAATCTTGGGAGGAAGCTGCTGTGCCGGTGCTCCCGCCGTGGCCGGGAGCTCAACGGGGTGGACTCCCATGTTTGTTGGAGGTTTGAAATCGGGCAGACTCGCACACACTCGGCGAAGTCTGGCTGCAAGCTGCTCGCAGAACTGCTCTTTTGTAGTTCACCAGCAGGGAGCACTGTGGGTCTTTCGAAGAACCCTAAAGTCAGCGTGGGTTGAGAGAGCCCAGTTCCAGCTGACACCCGAGCACTGTCCAGGCGAAAAAAAAAAAAAAAAGATAAATCCCATTTCATGAGGGTCTGCATCCTGACTGTTTGGTAGAGATGCACCAAAAATACTGAAACCAATTTTGGAAGCAATCAAGCATCTCTAAACTAACATTTGTACAGGAGCTTTTGCTGTACTCCATATTTTTTTCTTTACATTTTCTTAATCACCTATTAACTTTGCAAAGGTTCTTGCTAACATCATAGATAAGGGTCAGGTATTATCTAATGAGGTCTGCTTGATGAAACTTCCTGGCTCAGAGGTGCATTAAGGTTTTTTTTTTTCCTTTCTTTTTTTTTCACCACTTCCAAAAGGTTAAAAGGAAACTCCATCTTTTTCATTGCAAAGTTGGAAACATTAAAGAATCACAGACTCTTGAGGACACATTTGGGAAACCTCAGCCCCTGCTCCTAATCCGCCCCTCTCATCCGTCTTCATGTCTTTAACCCATTAGTTTGATTCACTGCCTCTGGAGCAGGAAAGTGAAAGCTCAGGCCAGCACTTGTCTCTCCTATGACTGCGTCCACTATATCCCTTCTGTGTGGCACTTTATAGCCTCCTGAAAAGAGGTAGAAGGAACATGGAGGTGTGTGTGTGTGTGTGTGCTGAAAAAGAAGACAGAGCATCATGGGTGGAGTTGGTGGTGGGGTTGGAGGGGAGTTGAGAGATAGATATGGGGAGATTCAGAAGGTTATTTGTCCCTCTTCCTCTCTCCGAGAGCAAGGAATCATGGTCTTCATGACAGGTCGCCAGCGCCCGTTGGGGCCGATCTATATGAGGCCCTCTTTATTGGCAATTTCAACCCAGGGACAGATGAGGCTCCAGCCGGCCAGGCGGCCAGGCAGCCAGCCGGACAGGCAGACTATGATGAAAGCAGCCAGGACTCACCTGTGACTCTTGTACTGAAGGCTGCAGAAATAATGCATCAAAGGTTATACGTGGAGCTATGCGCGCCGCGCGGTGTGTAGACGTACCAGTCGAAATAATGTATGGCTGCTGTCATGCCCAGAGGTCTCTGTTTAATATGAGGAGAATCACTGGGTTGTGTTGGAGGAAGATTTCGATTGAGACGCTTTGGATACTTTACATATTGTTGGAATGTAGGGTAAATAATTCAACTGGGAGCAACAGTCAAGAGCCTGTCCGTGACTTATTGCTTTTGGCTTCCTCGGAGTAACACTGCGGCTGTGAACATGCGTATTTTATAACTACGCATCTATAGTGCATCGCGTGGCAATCCTATAAAACCATGTCTGCGCCCGTATGAATAGAATATTGTTTCGCCCGAGTGCCGAGCGACATTAAAAAGCATTCTTAAACCTGAACGCTGGGCTGATTGTAATAAAACATTAAAGGCGCCATAAGTACTAACACGCCGCTTCCCGATTCTGCTTGAACTGACGCGCGGCTCCGTTCGGCAACAGACGTTTCTTAACATCTCGCGCGGGGTAACACTCGTATCACACGCGGCCCTTCTTCCTCCTCGAGTCTCCGAGACGCGTTTCCCATTTTTCAAAGTTCCCGAATCACACGAGGCAAATCAGTGGGAACTAGCATGACAACATTCAAGCTCTGAGCAGACAATATGTCCCGAGGCCAATTCCTCCATCCAACGCGCCGCTGAATGAAAGACAGAGGGTGAGAAACTGACGAACACCATGAAATAGCCCTGTAATGAACAATTGCTCTCATATGAGAGGGCCCATTCTGTGAGGAACAGCCATTAGAGCCGTCTCCCTCTGTTAATTCCTAATCGATTGGTACAGTCTGTAAAGCATTGATCAGCGGCTCGCTTTCAAAAGTGTTGAAAGTGTGAAAAGGCTTAAAGAAAATATGATTCAGGGGCGCTGAACGGGTTATGAGAGGAGAAAACTGTGCTAAGTCTGTGTGTCGGAAGAAAGATCTCCCATTTAGGATAAATGAATTCAGAAAAAGGTTGCTTGTTTTTCCACTTCAGTTCAAACTACATAGTGACTTGAAAAACTATTCAAAATTCTTTAACTTTTTCACATTTTGTCTTCCTACCCCAGTCTTCACTGTAGTTTATTGAGACATGTGATACACAAAAACAAAGCAGGGCCTAATAGTGAGAGTCAAGTGAGATGGAGAGTGAGGGCAAACATCAATGTTCAAGTCTTGACTGGGATTTCCGGTTAGATTTTAGCTGGTCCATCACACTTCATGTCGAACCTACATACACATACATACACATGACAATGTCCAGACTTCTGTTGTTTTTTTTTAATTAACTATTTTAGACAGATATAATAAGCTTAAGGTTTTTATCTGCTTTATTAAGCAAACTATGCATAGTTATAGCTATGTCTAAATGTATTCCCACCCCTGGAAAGAGACATTTCAACCCCAATCACTTGGTACCCACAGAGAAACATGAAGGGTCAAAAATACCAGTGGGGACAGCTTGGGGATTGAACACTATAAAAGACAGTTATGCTTTTCCTCTAAAACATATATATATATATAATTCTACCTCTGTCACTTGAGATCACCAACAAACACATTTATAAAAGTACATTTATAAACACCATAAATATACATAGGTATATTTTTGTAACAGATTCTGCCTAAAGACTTGTGTAGTCTGCTGTAGCTTCTCCTTGTGCTTGTCGTTCTATCTCTCCATGCTTTTCCTCCCTTTTCCTCCATGTACACTCAGCCTCTAATTAATTTAATAAAGTGTAGCAATTTTGACATTTAGGGCTCTAATTGTCTCCACAGTAGCGGACCGGCTGACCAGCGCTGCAGATAACGCAGACTGACAGGATCAGAGAAATGTCTGTTTATCTGGGGAATTAAAGGGTAAAAACAGGCCTGGCTTAGTAATAGGTGCTCTCCTGCACTCATGTGTATGTGTGTGTCTGTCTTTGTGTGTGAAGGGTAAACTTTTTTTTTTCTTTTGTCTGTGAACTTGGGTTTTTACAAGTGTGAGGATTCTCCGTGAGAGACAAGCCCGGTTATCGCTTAAATGGTTGGGACTAATGGCTGATACAGGCGCTTCACTTGTTTACGCCTATCAGTGTTGTCCATCTTAAAACGGACACTTGTGACCTTTGCCTCAGGTTCGGTTTGGGTTGCTGGTGGCAATACACATGTGCAGCGGTCTGCCTGTGCAAATTGCCCTCTTAATAAAGCTATCAGATTCACCAATAGGCCAAAAGACGAGGCCCGGACCCAGCAGTGCTCTTTTCGCCGATGCAGCCAAAGACAATCTTTCCATTTACCTGAGGGGACCTGCTCGCGCCACCGCTTGCAGCTATTCGCATCTTCCATCAAAACATCACTGACAAGTCAAGTTGCTCTCTCTCTCCCCTTTCCTGCCGCCTCCGACCCGTAACCCATTTATCTTGAGATAACTTTGTCAGATTGTCAACCAAACTCTCCGGCGGGAGCCAGGCCCAAAGCTTATTACGGGGGAATCAGCGCGGGCCAAGGCTGGTCACTGCTAAACGGATACTCCCTCCGAGCTCCCGCTGACTTGACTGCATTATTGGAGCGGCTGTTCCCACATCAGCTGAAGTCGGTCAGTCAGTCAGGCTGCCAACAATTAGGCTGCTACTGTATATTGATCACATCAAAAAAACATGGCTTTGAATGAGAACCTTTGGAAAGATTGTGACAACATGTACAGATGCGTTTTGATCCGCTGTTGCAATTTTTCCTTCCATGCCATACATTTTTGGGTATTAAGGCACACGTCACACACAGGAATAGATATAAGAAACTAAAGTAGTTAGTTGCTTTTGATGCACTCTCAGTACATAATACATAATGTTGGGACCAACAGTGGGGACTTTACAATGTACAACTATTTTAGGACAGGATACGTACTTCATTTTCTTGCGGGTCACCTCTTGCTGCATTTCATCCATTTGTAATCCAGGGATTAAGTGCTGCTTGAGATTAAGTTGTAATCTTAATGGCTAATTAATGCAATGCTTGGTGGTGTCGTTGTGGCAGTATGCTAGGGAAATATTCATCAATGGTAGCATTTCTTCTCTGTAACCATTGAAACTTACTGTGTGCAACTTTTGTTCTATTGTTTTGTTACTCGTGATGAGGTTTTCACACTTTCTGATGTGGTTTACTCTGTACCCTGTGCTCAGATGTGAACAGACAGTTGTGAGAGGGCTGGGGAGAACGTAGCCGTAAAGTAGAGTTTATGGCTTTTGAAGCAAGACACTGAGCTTAACAAGCAGGAGGATAAATCTACGAGTACGGTCGAGTCACAGTTTATTGAAATGGTTTCATTATCAACAGGCAATATCAAATAAATACAGAAACATTAGCTTTGCAGCCCGGCAGACTCCTGTGAATGAAATCATCGTCAGCAGGAGCAAACTGCGAGTTCATCCGAGACCGTAGCTGTAAGTGTCAAGTCGGATATGTGTTGAGAAGCATCCGTTCTCTGTGTTCCTCCTCTGGCTATTGAAAATAAACATATGGACTGAAAAATCGAATCATTTAATTTAAGTGGGATCCATGCTGAGTGAAAGCAGCAGCCTCAGAATGATGTGTTTGTTTGCGAATCTTTACTTTTTTTTTCTTTCTTCCTTTTTACGCCAATGCTTTGTGACATGTTGCCCAGGACGCTACGCTGTTCCCGGCCAGAAGACCTTGGCTTCATGAATAATGTGCCGACGTTAATCTTGAGTGGTCTTGATTTATTCTGGGATGTCTTTGATGCACCAACACGCTGAGGGCTTCACAGGGGCAGCTACCACACTGCGGAGACTAAGCGCAGTAATAAAGGGAACTGAAAGGAGGAGAGAAATAGCTGGATGGTGTGACCGAAATCTGTTCACTTGCAGCTGTTTCAAAAGGTCTAATGTGCCAGTTACAGATAAGTAATTCATTACAAAGACTGTCATTTAACACATTTAAAACAATGTCAATTGGATATGACCCACAACTTTAAAACTTCTTGGGAAGCTAGAATTTCTTAGCATGCTTTACAAGAAAACGTATTGAAAGTCTGAACAGTTAAGGCAAACGCACTGACAAAACTAGATTTGTTGTATGATGTAGATATGAAATTCTCTTTGGGTGTTAATCAACAAGATGATCCACTAAGAGAATAATTTTAAATCAAATCCTTACTTTGAACAAGCATTTGGTGAGAGAAACTTCCTTTTAACAAGTAGAAACCCCCATTAGAGACGGAAAAGTCATAGCCATACAACTGCTGAGGCCTCCAGGTGCCTGACAATGTAGAAAGCAAGCACAGAGCTCAGCGGTCCAAAAGTACTTTCTGCAGAATAGAAAAAAAAAACAAAAGCAGTAAAAGGCTTTGTCCAGGAAAGAGACAGAGCCAAACACAAAAGGAAAGGGAGTAGTCTCTATGGGATAAGAAAACAAAGATCGTACACAATGCAAATGGAAGCAACAGACACAAAAGCAACAAACTCGATTTACTTTTTAATGGAGAGACAGACTAGGCCTGACGAATGTTTAGTGCATCAATATGCATCAATATCTCAAATGGCTCTGTCTAAATAAAAAAAGACCCTGCTAAACACAGGAGACCGAATGACTTTCTATGGGGAAAACCCCCCAAAGAGAATATACTGCGCATAGCTAATAGCAAAAATAGCTCCATCATTGGCTTTGTCCAGGACAGAAACCTCTGCAAAAAGCACTAAGTGAGAACTACATTCTATGAAAATAACATTTTAATGGCAGCAACATCAAGCCAAGCAATAAGTTTAAAAAGCATCAAGACTCTGCCCTCTCGCTACTGCTAGCTTACTTGAAAACAAACAAGCTAACCTTACATGGAAACAAAAATGCCTTTGAAGTTTTTCAATGCAAATAGGAGAGAATTTGAATGTTCACCAGGTCGTCCTCAACTTTCCTAAGAAAAAACATCACAACCACAAACTACTGTGCACTCTGTTCCTCTTGTGCCTGACGGCCTCAGTGTGAACAGCACATCGCTAACTTAGTCAGCAGACAATAGGAACCTTAGCTCTACCACTCAGTTAAATACAAATGAGTCTTATTGATAAAAGTGCTGAAATTAGACAGATGCGGGGAAATATGAAGTATAGTTTTTATGTTTCTGTTAGCTTACTTGACTGGACAACAGATATTGACGTATATGGATGCATAGTGAGAGGGACGTTTATAACACAGCCCAGTTTAGCGGTGCGATGACCCGGTACTAACAGCATTTACAGCGTCAGCCACTATGTTCTGAACCAGTGACCAAAAAGACACACACAGGTACTCAACACACAATATTGTAAATTATTAATGATTTTACAGTCAGATTTGAAAGATACTAATTCAGTTTAAAGGTTTGACCAAGTAATAAGCAAACATCTAAAGAAGAGAAACACAATGCATCCTATTGTGTCTTTTTCTTTTACCTTTTCTTTTTGTCTTTCCTATTTAGGAAGAGAGAAGAAATAGGCTTCTGAGTAACTCCTGTGAAAGTCATGGATAAGTAATTCAAAATTCCTCTAAAACCATTTGACTCAGTTCAACTCAACAAAATAAAAATAAAATAAAATAAAATAAAAAATTCCAGGCATGAGCCTATTTTACCAAAATATATTTTGGTAAAAATATATTTTTTTATCTTAACATAGGATTTTTCCCCCCTCACTAGTACTGTACAGAAAATAAAGTTGTGATTTTCAAAAATCTTTCAGTGTAGCATTAAATTATTGCAATAAAAAACTAATTAGGACTTTTTTTTTGTAAAAAGGTACAGAAGGTGCTGTAAATTTAGAACATCATTAAGACCAATTAACAACTGTTCATTTTAATCTCTTCCTTTATTTTAAAAATTACATTAGGATATTTTTTTAAGTGTCTGAACGCTTGATTTGTTGGTAAAACCAAAAACAGTGCGACTGCCCCGTTAGCTAGTCCTCTGATGAACGGACGCTCAGGGCGCCTGTCTGCAGTGGAATCAGGCTTTGTAGAAATTTGTAACAACTTTTTGACAAATAAATTGACCTGTTGTTGAAACGTGGCCCTCCCGTACGTGTCTCACCGATGACCCTGCTTAACCAGGCATGTGTGCAGACGTTGTAACTTGTTAGCATACAGAGTGCGATCACAGGTGTTGTCTCTCTCTTGTTTTTTTGGACCCGGCCCCCGAAGGCCGAGTTAAGGCTGTTGTTTGGGCTGGGGGGCTGAGGACTGGGATTTATTCAAAGGTGGAATCAGTAAACTCGTCACTCTGAATAGGATCCAGGAACAAACCCGGGGCGAAACCTGGTAAACTATTTGTTGAATCACACTCAAACAACAGTGAGGTGGGCATTCTTTCCTGATGACCGTTTTCTGTACAGAAACCAACACTGTCTACAAGGGAAAAAAGAAAAAAATGTTTCCGTTCCACTCGCTCCAATTGTGATCCAACTGTGATGCAATCAGAAGCTCAATCAAACAGAAATACTTTACATAAATAAAATGCTCTACATAAACTAACGTCAATTGAAGCAAATATTTGTAACGGCATGCCCATAAGAGCTACCATAATACAATGGAGAAATTGCATTATGTTAATGCAATTTCCAATGTTTAAACGTTTAAAAAGTGTTTGCAGAAGCCAACTTCTGTAGGGATAGAAGATGGGTGGTTTTACACAAATGCTTGCTCAAAAAGTGCGACCCAGTTTGAAAAACTGTATTTAAAAAAAACAAAAAAAACATTTAATCCAAAATATTTCCTAACACAGTGGGATTTGTAATTTTATGGGGTTTTTTTTACACCTAAACTAATCTTAAAACGTTAAGAGTTTTAGACAGTGTCACAACATTTTAGTGATATCAAGGATAAACAGATTAAAAGAGAAAAAAAATTACCAGTTTAATTTTGACGGGGCTGTTGATGAGTGGACTGTGTGTGAAACATCGTTGTTTTTTTGGGGGGGGATTTTTCTTAAAAGAGAAACAACCTTTAGGAACATTCTGGGATTTTAAGCTATCTGTAGGGGTCCAGACAAACAGAACTAAAGGACACAAGCGCATTTAGGATTTCTGCGTCTTCCAATTTCCTATAAGCATTATCTACTTATAGAAGGATAAATAGCTGAGATATGCATCACCGCATAGTTAATAATTTAACTTCCTAGGAATGCTCAGTCTGAATGCCTAGAATCAACAAAAAATAGCTGAACTTCCTTAGAGACACGTGGATGATCCATGTTTTCAACTCTTTGGCTCTTTTGGGGGTTTAAAGTCATAGAAAAAGAGGACAAGCTAAGAAGTAAAAAAAAAAAACAAAAACAAAAAAAAGCCCACCCTGGTGTGTTGTAAAACTTAATAAACCAAAACAGACCAGAAACATTTATAATAAGAACCTACTAGACCTGAATGTTGACAGCCAGACTATGTGTGCAGTGGCCATGACTAAGTATCGCTGAATTATGTAAAAAAAAAAAGAGAAAGGTAATGCGTTATATTGATTTCTCTGATTTTGGCTCTTATGTTTTGAAGGCGAGTGGTAGCTGACAGAGACATCCCTATCATTCCCCTTTCAGCCTCTGCCTCACCTTCTCGGGGTGAGGTGGTGGGGGGGGGATCGTCTTCGTGGCAGAACGAGTCGCCTGCCTGTCATCTCTGTCTTGTCCGGGCTAGGCAATCTCACTAACTATACTCTCCCGTGGCCCAGCCTCGCTGGCTGGCCGGGTTTTCCACCAGCACTGACAACCCACATATAATTAAGGGCCATGAATGCAGTGCTACCTATGAGTGGAGCTGACAGCAAGGGGGCCTACCTATAGCTAATCTCCTCCTCCTTCTTATTTTCAGACTCCTCCACGCACCCGTTAAGCAACAGCTCAGCAGAGCGGTGGGCCGGCTAACGGCCGGATGGGGACCCACTGGCCCTAATTGATGGTCTCTTAGTCTGGGGAGGGTAGGTCTGGAGGGGCAAGTGGAAGGCATGGGGGTGGCTGTTTTTGGATATCCAGGCCCACCTCCCTCTCTCCTCCCCCTTCCTCCTTCTTTCAGTTGCTTGGTGAGGAGGTGCTACCGATCTCTGTCTTGGTTCTCCAGAACTGCAAGTCCAATGTATGCAGCAGAACAATTTCCTTCCCTCCTGATTACCGAAAAGAGGAAGAGAAGAGACTTGTGGAATGTGTGCTTACAATTTACATAGAAGCGCCGGCCTTTAGGGGCTTTCTCTAATTGTAAAAGCAACCTGGAAAACTAATTCTAACAGGACCGAAACCTTCGGAGTTTAGAAGAGAAATAAAGGCACATAGATTAAGTAGAAAATTCCTCAAAGTCAAAGAAAAGGATTGGGAGAGGCTTAAAAACAAGATATTTGTTAATTTGCCAAAGTCCTGACAACCACAGAATCCCAGTAGGAAGTGGCGTATAAAAGCCATGTTGTTCCCTATGTGGACTGGCATGTGTGCACGGGGAACCGGGAGGACGAGGAAGTAGAAATGGGGTTTTGGTCGGGAGCCGTCAAGTGATTAGAACAATTACTCGTCAAGGATCTGTCACAGCCAATCACATCTGTCTCCGTAGTCTCGGCGGAGCCTCGGCGAGAGCGTGACCTAGACCCATCCGCGCACTCTCAGGATACGGTTGTGTTGTTAGTGATAGTAGGCTATTATGGGCTTCAGTAGGCTAGTCATAGTCCCAGGTTTTTATGTCTATAACTAATCCTCTGACAGCAAAGCGGCACTATTCATCGCTCAGCACTGAGAGTCTCAGTAGAGATAGAGGAAACGTTTGCCAAATTATAGAGCCTATAATTTGTATACAAGTGTGTGTGGATGTAGGTGTATGTGTGAGGGGCAGGAGATCGGTTAGCTCAGAATCTTTAATTTTGCTCTCTCATAACCACAACACATACATTATATTTTACACTCCCTTGTCTGTGCCATGATCAGGACTTTGACTGTAGCTTTGTCTGAGTGTTGTGATGTGGTTTCTGCATCTTGAGTTTGCTTTTGGTATTTAGCTCAGTTCTCTTATTACTTGCTGTTATATCATCAGTTCCCATTTTTCCTGTGAATCCATTCAGTGTCATCTCCTTGCCAAGTGACTCCAGTGCTATGATTCCCCCTCCCAACAAATGCAATCTGTTTTGAAATCCAGAAATTGCCTCCCCAGTATTTGAGCATCCACTTTTCAGGCATTCTTTACCAGATTTGTAAATCTACCCAGTTCAAATGCCTTTCCTCATCTCCTCATCTGCTCTCCTGCTGGTGAGCTCTCTCATCCAGTTGTGTTTCTCCATGATCCTCTACGTTTTTCATTAGCTCATATTTTACCTCAGAACATGACAGCTGCATCTCCTAAGAAAGAGCGAGGCATACATATGTATGTATATGACATACATACATGGTGTGTATACATACACACCATGTTTAAATCTTTATAACATCACAACAACAAAATAGTATTTATTTAAAAAAAAAAAAACTATTGAGTGGATAGCTTTCGCCTATGATGCTGCGACTGCTGTGTTTCATCCTCCTTCCTTTTATCCTGTTTGTTCTCTCCTTGTTGCTACAGCACATACCCTTCTTTCCACTTCTGCCTCTTTGACTCTGCTAAATTCAGAGCTGTGACACTAAATGGAGGCTTTTTTGGCAGCTCTGTGCTGTTATGGAGGACCGACTGCCCCGCATATCCCTTGCTGCGGGAACCCTGGCAGCTCAGCTCTGAGATCGTTGCAGATGACCTGCGTTCTGTGCTGTTGCCGAGTCTCCTGTGCGCAGGCTTGCGGTTCTGCTGCTGCTGTGCCCGTGTTTATCTTAGGCCTTCGTGACCCCTCTCTGTTCGAGTGTGCCCATGTGTTGTTGCAGCACTGACTTAAAGGGCGCCTCTGAGGTCAGATAAAAAACACTTTTGTAGCTGTTATTTCAAAAAAAAAAAAAAAAGAAAAAAAGGAACTATTTAAAGACACAGTCACGCATGAATAAAAAGCAATGGACAGAAATAATACTCTTTGTAATTATACCAAACCTCAACGCTAACTGAAGTTTAATTGTATATATATAATGTACATAATGCACAATATAAAAAAACACATGAATTTGTGCCTAATCCAGTTCAAATATGATCCAAAGAGAAGAAAAGGGAACAGCGTGTCAGTGATCTGGTCCCACAATTTAACTTGTAATGTTCACAGTCTGCTGTGTTGTGAATGGTTGCGAATTCTTGACGACTTTAGTCTTAAAATGAGCTTACACGCATGGTGCTTGTGTCACCGAGTCTATCACACGTGTGAATAAGCTCATATATCTTTACAAATATGATGTCCTTTGTTTTGCAAATAGAGGTGATTATAAGTGATTATCGTCAAAAAGCCCTGCCTGTGCTCCATGTACGTTTGTGATTACATATGTGCGTAAAAACAAGGATTAACCGGTCTTAGTCATTTTAAGTGAATGGGCTAAGTCGAATTTTTAATTTTTTTTTTTTTTGCACAGTATAAAACTTCCCTCTGTTCAGCTCAAGAACCAGAACAGAAGCCATTATATATTTACCTACTTACTTGAGTATTAAATTCAGCTCATAATTAAAGGTTACACGGGGGTAGGTTGTACGTCTGCAGATGGATTTGTTTGTTAAGTGGGCTAATCTTCCTCTGCCTTTTAGAAAGGCAACAAAGAAAAGCAAACTGTCACAATCTGCCAGAAACTGTGACTGGCTGGGGCTGTGAATGCACGCTCCAGGCGTTTTCCAGCCCTATCTCAAAACCTTACATCATCTATTATTCTCCAGCTCATATTGATATGTAATATTTTTTTTCTTCTATCTATGTACAAATTCAAATTGACAGACACAGGAGAGCAAAGAACAACAGAAGAACTCAATTTGTAATTTCCTCTCCCATCACTCCAAATACACACAGAGAAGTTTGTTGGAAAAGTGTTTATATATATATATATATATATATATATATATATATATATATATATATATATATATACACACACATAAATAAAAATATATTTTTATATAAATCGCTCTCTAACATTTGTGTGATTGTTTTTGAAGTTGGATATATTGTTTGCGATGTCTCCACGCAGTCCGGCTGTCACCGGCCCCCAACGTCTACATACTGGATATTATTTCTGTCTGTCCGCACTCCATCTTGGGGCACAATGGAGCCTCTTTCATTTTCCGTGTCATAATGCGATAGCACAAATTTCCCTGCGAGGCATCACACTATTGGAAAAGCGAATAACATATGTTGTGTCTCAAACTCACCCTTCTTCCCCTTATCCCACTGGTGCAGATGACCAGTGAGTGTGCCAGTGCCAAGGGCTGAGGACGAAGAGGGAACGCGAGAGGAAGAGGAGAGCGTTCCGGGAAACATGTCACATAGACTATCATTCATCTCCTCTGCGGAGAGGAGAAATAATGGGAAATCTCCCTATCAAAGCCGAGAAGAGGCGCCATAATTCATTAAATTCAGAGTACCTTCACCACCGAACATAGTTTTATAATGTTTTGCACGTATGTTTTATAGATATTGGAGGAGAAGAGTCTGCACTGCCTTGAGGAACCTTACAAAGCAGATTATCTTTTTCTTGGCATGTACTCTAGCTCGGTGCTTTCCGACAGGGTGTGTGTTTAGGTTCTTTTTTTGTGTGTGTGTGTGTGTGTGTGTGTGTGCGTGTGTGTGTTTTCTATTGTATCATGTTTCACTTAGTAGCTTACCCATGCTAATCTTTCACCCAGCACCAGGCTTGCAGGGCATGCTGGCAGCTCATGTAATGAGAGGATAAATAAGCTCATGGAACTAGAAACTTTAACAGTCAAATCCATGCTGTTGGCCTATTTTAAATAAGTAAGTAATACACAGTCTTGTGAATGTATTCGTGTTTATTGACATTTTTATTTTTTCACATTTTGCCACATTACAACCACGAACATCAATTTGTTTTAGTGGGATTTCACGTTAGAGATCAACACAAGCAGATCTTCTCAGCATATGAAGTATCAGTAACATGACTCCGTGTGGTTTATTGTTCAGGTGAACACCCAGGTATTTCCAAGAGTCGGTCACTCAGTGTCACATCCGTGGATATTCACCTGAATCACTGTGTAAGTTCTGAGCCTATAAATCATTTTCCTCTTACTATAACTGCAGTTTTTTGAGTCTCTACAAGGAGTTAGCAAAGTGGTTCAAGATTTGGCAGCTTTGATGGATTCACAAATTGGATTTAGGTGTGGACTTTGACTGCGCCATTCTAGTGTTTGTGCTTTGAAACAAACCCCTGACTTGTTTCAACTCCATTTCTCTAAATCCACAGTTATGCAACTTTTGAATCGCATCCCTGGTCAAACACACCTCAAGCTGCCCAGAGTATACCATCAGTATAACAAGTTCTGCATAGGCATACTGCAGTGTGTTGTTACACTAGGGATGGCTCTAAAAGTTGAAAATTCAGAATTTCATCAGTGAGTCAATGTGAAAATCACAAATGATCACGATTATGTTCCACTATGATTAGATCTGTCACACGAAAGCCTTAAAATATAATGAAATTTGTGGTTGTAGAAACACAAAATGTAAAAAAAAAAAATAAAAATAAAAAGTTTAAGCGGTGTGAATACTTAAACCAAGCGCTGCGTTTTCATCTACTTCGGTGAAACACAGAGGCACGGCTTTGACATCCAGGTGGTTTCAGATGTCTCGTCTGTCCCTTGATTGGACGACGAGGGGCGGTTATTAAACTGAAGATAAAGAGAAAGTGAAATGGAGAGCGGCGAGCGGGGGAAAGGAGGAGAGTTGGTGAAAGTGAGAGAAAGTTCAAATGAGGAGAAAAAGATGATGAAAAGAGGAGCCACTCTGTCCTTTGAGACTCCTTTTCCTCCCTTGCTGCCAAATTAGCCCAATTAGTCAAAGTGGCCTCTGTTCAGGCTGCTGTCAAACCCCAACACTAAGCAGCAGTGCCAGCGGTCATTCTCCCTCATTTAAGTCTTCTGACTCTTCTCTGCCGTTTCTTCTCCTGAGCCACCTGTGCCCGTTTCTGCTGAACGGTTAAGGCTGTAAGCGTGCGTGCACGTACCAAGTCGGTGAACCTGTGTTTTTTCGTGTTTGTGAAGAAGGCTTGAAAGGAAGACGTTCTCTTTTAAATCAATCCCTCTCCCAGCATGCCGCTTTAGCATTCCTTCTCCTAGTTGCAGTTTCCACAGCAGAGGTGTGAGAGATTTTTTCTTACCTCAGGTAAAATCTACCAATTCTCTTTTAAAGCGTACCGTTGCCAAAAACTCTTTTATGTTGTAACATCTGAAGCGCTGATACAAAGAAAAGATTTTAGAAAAAAAAAAAAAGGAGGCTGGGGATGGGTAAAGTCTGCAAATGCCCTCAGCACGGGTACATATATGAAGTTATTGGACAACAACAAAGCCTGGAAGTACAATGAAAAAGTAAACCTCGTCAATTTACCAGTATTGTTTAGCCTGGCATGCAAAAACACAAGTGACTCCTGGAAGAGAATAATGGCCACCTTCACCCTACAGTGTCGCTCATGACATCATTCCGTCACCAGTAACACGAATCCACAGTCCCTTTAAAAAAACAAGCCACTCCTTGTTCCTTGCGACGAAGGGATCACTTAGAACTCAATAGCTGTCATCTTTCATTTCAAATCTCTGAAATTGGAGGAAAAGCAAGTGTGTGATAATCACTTGCCCACGGCCCATCGGAGAAAAGAAGAAGAAGGAGTGGAGGAGGCATGGGTAAGAGAGGGAGGGCTTTAATTGGTCAACCTTGTTGGATGAACAAACACACCTTAAGCCAGTTCAGTGGTGGCAGGAAGAAAGGGAAGTCACTAAGTGGGCTAAAGTGCATGCAGTCATCTCTTTAATATACCTCAGCAGTGCGGTATTTCACCTTGGGCTCTGTCTCGACAAAGTCAAACACAGTTCTGACCCGTCGCAAAACAAAGACGGAAAATTTTGTTTGGCCGTGAAACTCTGAGGCTGAATAAGAGTCTGCAATCAAACAATGCCGTAACATCAAGTGCTCTTTGGCACTCGAAAGATCTTGAATCTGAACAATGAGAAGTCCTGGAACGTACAGCGTCTTGCAAAAAGTGCTCCTACACGTTGAACTTGTTCACATTTCATTTTGTCGCATAATAAAAACTGGCATGTATTTCACTGGGATTCTAATATGGAGGATAAATGGAAACAAGTCCATCATTGCGAGAGATATTTTTCAGACTGCATCTGAACAAAAGTCTATGTTTAAAAGTGAACATAAGACTTTTAAACCTTGGATTTAAGTGCAGTCTTTGACTGTGCATTTCTAACACATGGCTATGTTTAACATGCTAACCATTCCGTTGCAGCTCTGGTTGTATGTTTGGCACTGAAAAGATGAATCACACCAGTTTCAAATATTGTTTTAACCTTCAATGCAGTGTCTTTCACATATTGTTTTATTTTAAATGGAGGGGTATAATGTAATTTCTAGGCACACAGTGTCATTTTTATACCACAATCAAATACCTACGTTGCCTAATTTGTGATTTCTTATGACATTCTTCTAACAATGACTTTGATTGGTGGAGTGCTTCCACCTGAGCTGTGGTTCTTTGCAGCTCCTCCCAAAATATCTAGTTTGGATCAACATTATTAGACTACTATTTAGACTCCTGTTCTTCCAACCCAGAAATTGAATTAGACCAGAGGATACTTAGCAACCCTGAACAGGAGCACCTAGCTTAGATCAACATTAGACTTTTTTCTTCTTTTGCTCTTTCCTTTGGTTTGTATTTCCTTTTAATTCCTGTAAAGCACTTTGCATTGCCTTGTTGCTGAAAGTGTGCTATATAAATAAAACTACCTTTACCTTTACCCAGACTATCACGACCTTCTCGGCTGGTTCTCTGATTTGTCCTTTTTTCTCGCCCAGTAACTTTAGGTGGACGGTCGTGTCTTGGCGGGTTTTACGGTAGTGCAACAGGCATGGTTTTATTAAGCAACACTGCTTTAAGATTCTCTTTCACTTTACCCTTTCCCTGTCTGGTGTGTTGCATTGGGTTTTATGAGACCATTTGTTAAATTATGTTCTTTCAGACATCTCCTAAGCCTTTAAAAACAGCTGTATTTACGGACTTAAGATTATACTCCAGTGCACTCAATTTATTATTCAGTTGAATATCGATGGCATTAATGCTTCAGAATTAGAGGGGATGAATACAAATACATGCCAGTCTTTTCAGATTTTCATTTGTGAGGCATGTTATTTTCTTTCCTCTTAACAATTTTCTGCACACTAGATATGTCTTGTCTGCAACAGAACTGAGAGCCTTAAGAGTTTGATCCTAATCATCTAATAAAGTCTTGGCATAAATGCAGTGAAACATGTTATGCATGTCACATTTATTTTCCTTTGGCTCCTTTAAAGGAGTCTCTGTCAGTTTAAAATGAACAGATTTGCTTTGGATTTCAGGTTTTTGTGATTTCAGTTCATTAAAGGAGCTTCTGTACATCTCAGTGTCAAGCCACAATCACTGGACTAATCTTCGAGGTATTCTGCAACATCAAAGGAACTTGACAACCAAAGTCGTCCACACGAAGACAGCAACACATTTGCTTTAATTTTGCAACTGGAATTGTTTCCCATCATCCTTACTGACACGTTCTGTCAAAATCCTGTCTAAACATTGTGTCATTGTTTAGGGCTAATGATGATCTTTTTGGATTTGTGTCAAAATCTATTCATAACGTAGACTTGAAGGAGACTCATAGGAGAAAAGGCATGTCTGCACAGCTTTTGTGAGCTATGTATCTGTACACATTTATTTTAAAAGGTAAACGAAGCAGTGAAGTTGTGGTTGCTTGTACAAATGTGCCAGTTGTATTACTGAGACGTTACATTGGTGACGTTTACTATTGCAATGAGAGGAAGAAATGTATTGATTGTTTTCTTTTATGAAATATGGATGTTGTTGCACTTAAACCCAGAGCCCTTTTTCAAAAATCTATTCACCAAAGTAACATCATTACATGATGGCTCCGTCACACCCTTTCCGTTTGCTTATTTCATTCTCTGCCTGCTGTTAGAAGTTTTGTTAATCACATTTATATGTACAGACCTACAGCAGAGGTCAGCTAATGGGGATCCTGTGGAAATTGCTTACAAAATATTAGCATAAGGCGTGGAGCACATGGGTAAAGACGGCTGTTCAAACTGACCGAGTCAGGATGCAAAGTATGTGGTGTGCATTCTACTCTGTAGTAAGCTGGACTACAGAGTCATTAACTGTGCAAACCTTAGTTGACCTGAATAAAACTGGAAAACAAGTAAGATTTTTGTTTTTTACTAATGAATGTACACAAGCCACATGTATATCTATAAGTAACAGATTGCAGTGCTTTTGTTTTCAACCAGCCTTAAAACAACACCTATTAAAATCGGCTAGTTAGCAGCGCTAGCAGCTTAGCGACGTCCTTCCATGCAAGGGACAGAACAGAGCTCCAACAGCTTTGCTAACTGCTTATTAGCTGGCAAGCTACTCCATCTATCCTACAAATATAACCATAAGCGGTAAAGTTGAAATAAATTGCTTTGAAATTTGAATTTTGGTAGTTATCAATACAACTTTGCACAAAGTCTATGAAATATTGTTTTATTCAAAAAAGAAGTGAGTGAAGCTATCTGTTCATCAAAAAATGGGACCAGAAAGGCAAAGTATTTACAGTATATTAAAAAAAAAAATCTTTCAAAATTAAACTTAAATGTATCTGTGATGTTATTTTGCAAACATATTCTATGGATTGGACCATTTAACTTCAGATTTATAGGTGTTATTGTATTTTGTGTCCACAAATATTAACTTTTGCACGTCAACAGTAACCACATCAACTAGTTTTTGCCTTCATAGAAAAGTAAAAGAAAATATTCTACTCAAAAGACAATTTGAGCTGCTGCTTTTGCCAGGGAGACGCACAATAAAAGCATTTAGCAATGACAAGTTACGAAATAGAGATAAACCTTTTCTAACATCACTGCCTTTCGTTATATATAAAAATGAAGGAATAAGTAATATTTATGCTCGCCGTATCAATCTGCTCTACTCCCATTTTGTTTGGCTTCGGGGGCCCACTTCTCAGGCCCTGCTGGCCACCTCTTAACCCTAGCTTTGGCGCATGTCGGGCGGCTCCAAGACCTGCGAGGTACTTCCAAACGCCCATCGACTAATTAGGCCCTCCGCATGGGTCTGATAAGAAGATCTCGCTAGCAAGCAACAGTCCTACTGAGCGGCCAAATGAGCCGGGCACAGAGATGAATTAACAGACAGATGGTTGCTGGCTGACTGGTGGGAAGGGGCCATGCGGGGCTGCAGAGGAGACCCAGGGGCCACTGGGACCGGGTTAAAGGGGTCGAGACAACTGAGGTCTGGTGCCATCCAAGTAAAAGGGAAGAGATTGAGATGCAAATGTGGAGGAAGTTACTGCAAGATGGATGAAGACAGAGCTGGAGTAACGTGATGTCATCATCACTTGGGATTTTTTTCACACGGCAGAGAAAGACAACGGCTTGTGGGGGTCGTAGGTTATTCTCATTAACCCTATGTTTGGTCTTCACATTATGGTGTTTAGTAGTTCTACCTGAGGCATCCTGGCATACACGGACCTTTTGCCTTTTGTTTCATGCTCCATCTAGACATGGGTAATTACAAATATTCATTGGGGGATTAAATTCTTACATTCCGGTGACGCGCAGAGCTGTAAGAGGGTAAAAAAAAAAAAATATTGCCCTTCCTGTGATATTGTTGTTCTATTGTTTTCTTACCAATAGTGAAAAAGGTGCCGTTTCCCATCTCAACCTATCCCTTGCAGTATACCTACTGTTTCTGTTGACTTCAAAGATCTCAGTGACAGATAAAAAAGAGAAATCGTCTTTGTCCGTCATGCAGCCAGCAGACGGAGGCAAAACGAGCATTTTGGTGCATCAGCCCTTATTCATAACACCTTGTGTCAACCCTGGTGACATGCTAGCAGCCATGCCTTTGGTCCTGCTTTGACATGCCGTCAACAATGGGAATAAGGAAAACATAAAGGAGCCTCTGTGCACGCACATGAGTTATTTCTGGTGTCAGCAGGACTATCCGTGGCATTTTTTCTTTAAACTGTGGCAGAGACCCTCACAGTCGCTGTAGAATCTCCATCATGTTCATTATCATATCATCTTATGAAGAAATGCAATGTTTCACATGTTAAAAAAAAGAAACAAAAAATTCAAGCATTTGCCTGCAGTTTTGGACCAGGCATAGAAGGAATCACTGACTAAAAATAAGCTAATGGCAAAAAATGAGCTGAAGATGTAATTTTAGCATTCCCTTCAAATAACTAAAACTGCTTACTTTTTGTAACCAATAATTAAGAAATGAGTCAGTTATTTGTAATTATTTAAATGGGACTGCATTCATTTTTTGAAAAATATCCACGAAAAATTCAAGGAGATAAAAATGGCACTTCGCTAGATTCAGTCATCCCACTGCTATAACAAATATAAAATGTCAAAGCTAAAATAACAATTTAGGGAAAGAAGAGTCTGCGATGCTTTTGCTACTTGAGAAAATCATTCTTTTTTCACTGTTACAGCTCGGCTCAGTCATGAGGCATGTGCTTTTGAAATACACTTAAACCTGCAGATTAGAGGCTTTCAGTTCTACACCCACTATGACAACCCATAGTTCACATTTCCAGAAATAGAAAAGGTTCAGTTTTTTTTTCTTAAATTTGACTTACGAGTAGATGTACATGCCCTTTTTCGAGAGTCCCTACAACTAGCATGTGCAGATCACCAGGGAATCAAACATTTTGTTTTTTTTTGGGGGTGGGGGGTTTCCCAAAAGCTCTTTCTCTTTATGTCTCTTTCTTTCTGAGGTGACTGACAGAAGATGTGCATCTTCTTATGTGTGATCTAAGCTCAGCATTTCACGAGTCTAAAGCTGACAGAGGGAAGGGAAAAGGAAATGCATTTACTTTCCCATCATCCATGAAGTCTTTATATGCATAGTCGTGTATACGTATATGTGTGCTTGTTCTGTCCCAGGACTGTGTGTGTCTTTGTCCTTCATTCCATGTCTCCCACGAGACCCGCTCTGGGTCTGAGAGGTTTAAATTGGACCTGCTGAAAGGCCCTTGGCAAAGATGTCACTAGGTTCGAGTCGGTTTCAAGGATTATCTGATCATGTTCCACTTTCGGGACCCTTGTTTTGTGTCTCACGACCTTTCTGCACCTTCCCGACCAAAAGGCTCTGCCTGTGTCCACGGCAGAAGCAGCTGCCAGGTATCAATCTCACACTTACTTCAAGTCATGCCAGCATTGTTTCTTTGCCTGGCATACTGTCGCACTGCAATTTGTGCTTGATTTCAAAGTAATGAACCTGATGCAAGGCATTTCACTCTGCAAAAAGACGCGTCTTGTTGTTGTAAAACAGTAACGGAACAGTCTGTCTGTTGTGCATCCTTATTTAGCCATTTTCCTTTAATGTCCGTAATTAAAACCTAGTGCTTACCTCTAAAAGAGGCCTTTTAGAATTTAGCTAGTAAAATCTGAATTTATGTAATTTCATTTCAGTACTAATAGAATTGATATCTAAAGTTTGTTGGACAACTTTGGAGAAAAATGATGCTTCTAAATGTTGCTAGGATGGTAGCTCTAGAGGACTGGACCTGGGCACCTCTACTCCAGACTTTAACTAGCCACAGAAACCGTGATATTTTCAAGATCACGGTTGTGTGCTTAAGTATTTTATTGATCAAATCAATTATATATTTACCAAATTACTTCAGTGTGAGAGAATGTTAAATATCGTTTCATTTTTAGACGTATTCATTGAATGCAGAGAAAGTTGTGACATTTGAACAGTTTGTTAATGGATAATTTTATCAACACATTTTGACTCAAACGGCCCTTTGAGGACGTTCGTGATCTTGACGTGGCCCAGAATGAAAATGAATTTTACACCCCTGCTCTTCTATCTAATATAAGATATTTTTCAAAAGAAAAATTGGTATAAATTCAGTACCAATTCATTTGGCACTGCATGTCAAATGAATGTTTAATTGAAGTTGAAACTGCATGAATAGGTGGTTCTACAATTTACAGACTCGAGGGTTTGAATGCAAATGTATGCCACACTTTCCAGTGTTTTAGTTGGAAAACTCATTCTACTTCACAAACACTCGCCACTTTGTGTTGCTCACAGAAAATCCCAATAAAATATTTGGAAGTCTACGTAACAAAGTACGAACTATTTCAAGAAGACTTAACACTTGGAACAGTTTGGAATTTTACTGTCTTGAATGTTTTTGTAGAGGCAGTCCACACAAAGAAAGATGATTTAATTTCAATTTAGAGTAAAATATAAGTTAGTTCTAAAAGTTAACAGAACAGAATGGAAAAATGAAAAACAAAAGGTTGTGCAGTCCAAGAATGTGACAATACACAGCGCCTGACATTATAATTTATTCATCACAAACAAGCTGAAAACCTAAATTCATCTTCTTTCCACAGTGTATACGGGTTACACACTGTTAGACATTTGACCCGTGGCATGCCAGCGCACGGAAACATTAATCCAAACCTCGTCCGTTTCTGACAACGGGTAAGTGCTGCGCATTTCATTCAAATAAATACATACAGACACCAGTAAGTGCCCTTAAAGACGTAAAAATGCAAAAAACATTGCACATTAAGTACACAGTTGTTTGGAATTTTATTCCTGCTGCATATGAAAAATGAGCCTCGCACACGAATTTACAATTCAGATGGGTTTCCTAAGGGATACCCATTTAAGATGCATTGGTATAATATATTTGTTGTCTTTACTGCTCACCACTGCCATTGAACATCATTAGGTAATGCGCACTCAGTGGTGGAAGGAGAGCTCGTGTTTATCATCATTTACTTGGCAAGGAGTCGTTAGCCGGGGCTTTGGGTCGACTCTGTTGTGAACTGGGCGTAGTTTGATCATCTATCATATCAGTTTTACATGCTAACGACCAAGAAACATGAATACAATTAGCATATCTGGAGATGTGTGTTGGGCTTTTCTTTTCTGTAAAAGGAGGTTTGATTGAGAAAAAAAAAAATCCTTTCCATGTTGTGTCAAAGCATTCACATTGACAGGTTTGTTGGAAATAGCTGGGCAGATACTTTGGTCCACAAGTCCAACACTAAGTGGATCCTTCCCGCCTGCTGAGAGAGATTATGAGAGTCATTTACGAGGGTTTTGAGGAGAGATCTTTATGGAACCTCAACTATCCACTTCTCTGTAGGGTGCAAAAGAAACCTATTCATCATATTTTGGGACAGAGGGGAAATGAAAACCTGTTTTTGTTTTTTTTTTCTTTTTAAACAAAAACATTTACTTTTGCTACTGTGCCTTTAAAATTATTCACACTCCTTGAAATCATCTGAAGCTTTCATAGGTGCATAGATACTAGTGACGTGCGGTGAGGTTCATTGCTGGTGAGGCACTGACTTATGACTTATACACTATACATGTTATTGGACGTACGGAAATTTCGCGCAGGCATACAAATCTGGGGGCATTGTCAGTGTCTGTTGTATTTCATTGCGGCACGTGGGGTGAAGCACGTCAAAATGCATCAACACTACGAATCTAATATGGCATAAAAACAAAGCCATACTTGCCGAGTTTGGCTACATCGAGGCTCACTGCAGTATTTTTTTACTGCAGTGAGCCTCGATGTAAAAAAGACATATGGAGGATCAGATAGCAGGGAAAGCAGCGCACAGCTACAAACACTCACCCGGATTATTAGCATTACGGTCAGAAAGCTAAACAAATAACCTGAAAAATTATTTAAGTCTTCGAGCTGCGATGTAAGACGCTGGTTCTGCTCTCGCTGTTGAACCGTTGCTTCTGCTCCACCTGGTAGTGACTCTCACACTGAACCTCTGTTCAATCAAAGCTGCAGCATCTAACTTAAAAAATACATTTTGCATTCGTATTAAAACTTTCGCTGTCCTAACATGAGACAGATAATCTCTGTCTCATAATTTCTGCATAATTACTCCGCTCAGACAGAAACAGCCACTCAGAACAAGCAGGACGTAATCAGCTAGCCGCCATGCTATGAGGAAGTTTTCATTCAGTAACTCTGGATTGTTTATTGTAATGGATCCTGCATTTCCCTTTGAATGTTAAGTTTTATACTTCAATGTTTTGGCAATGTTAAGAGGTTTTATTTGGACTTTTTGCATTATTTAGCCTCTTCACAGCCTTCATATGTTTTCAGTCTGTTAAAGATAGTATTATCAATAGCAGTACAATTTGCACAATGCCTGTTTTGTTTAGTTTTCTTCTTGAAAAAAGTTATTAAAAACAAGTTTCGTCTAAATTAAGGTGAATTCATGGTTCCTTTTTCCACATACTGTAACCGGTAGTGTTTATGATTAAAAAAAATAATAATTGTGTGATCGGTATCGGTGATCGGCCGTGATCGGCCCTCATGGGTGATCGGAATCGGCAGGAAAAAACCTGACACATATGTATATATGTGTGTATATACAGTGTGTATATACACACACTGTATATATACAGTGTGTGTATATACACACACTGTGTGTATATACATACACACAGTGTGTATATATATACACACAGTGTGTATATATATACACACAGTGTGTATATATATACACACAGTGTGTATATATATACA
>NW_006799963.1:360054-363239 GCF_000485575.1 Poecilia formosa | reverse complement strand
GCCATATTTTGTCTTCTCTTCTTTGTGGTACATTATGGGTCAAAATAACTCAATTTTAAAAAATTCTATAAATTTAACAGGACTTCGAACAAGGTGCTACGGTAATGAGTTTTGCACCTCTGGACACTCACTTTTATTAAAATATATTTTATTATTTAATAGGAAATCATTAGATATTACAATATTGAGCTAGTTTACATTATTTTACACAAGTTGGTAGTATTTTTTTATAAACCAGCTTGAATAATTACAATGATAAATTGAGGTGAAAGCATTTTTTTTTACTGTGGACGCATTACGGTAATGAATTTCTGACTCTAAAATTAGTTAAAAAACATTTAAAAAAATATTTTGGTAACTAACAATTAACTGTGCCAAATATTAGAAATGATGATTGTTCAAATAAAAGTGAATTGTTTTTAATTTTCATGAGTATGACTTTAAAATCTTCTTAGACATTCAAATGACTGGGTTCGTGAGAATCACCCACTCACACCTGGGGAGAATTTGGAGAAGCCAATTAATCTGACAGTCATGTTTTTGGACTGTGGGAGGAAGCCGGAGTACCCAGAGAGAACTCACGCATGCACAGGGAGAACATGCAAACTCCATGCAGAAAGAAACCAGGTCGGGAATCACACCCAGAACCTTCTTGCTGCAAGCTGCGCCACTGTGCAGCCCTTTTTTCCCAAAATGTGAGATGTAATTTCAAATGGTTCTGACCTGGACACTTTTTGCTAGTTGCTTGTTTTAGAGGTTTTCTTGCTTTTCTCACTACAAATGTTTCTCCAATCTGAAGCATTTGCAAGAAATTAATACTGCCTCTCTTGAGGACACTTTACATTGGTCAATTTCCCCAATTTACAGGGTTTTGGAAATCTGGGAGAAACCGGAGCACCCGGAGAAAACCCACAGAAATTTATTTTTTTTTGGTCTAAAATGTGAGAAGCATTTGGAGGTTTTGGAAACGGTTCAGAGCTTACCTTTTCTTCCTTCTCTTCGTTTTTTGCTGTTTCTTCAGTGTCAAAGTTTGTCGCATCAGTTTCCACACTGAAGATTTTTCTTCTGTGGCTGCCGCCACTGCTTCAGGATCTGAGCTTTCCCTTTTTTTTATTTGTCTGACAGAGTTTCCGAACAGATGTCTGTCACTTCAAAAGGTTCGGGGTCAAGAATGCTTGAACCTTTCTGCACTTTTTCAACAACGTAATTTAACTCCTCAGGAGATACCTCAGGTACCTCCATATTGTCTGGCAGGGTTTCTTTTATGAGACGGCAAAGATCCATGGATGCTTTGTCAGAGAAGGTTTTTGCAGGGATAGTCTCTTTTTCCTCATTTGGTTGTAGACGCCTGGCCGCTTTTCTTCTTGGAGGTCCGGGCTCTTCTCTGTCTTGGAGCGCCGTTTTCATTTTTTCCAGTTCTGCTCCAAGTTTGTTGATCATGTTAATTTTGCTCTTCATGTTCTGGGAGTGAGCTTCCTTCTCTTTATCTAGCGCCTGCTCAAATAGTTCTGCTTTCTGTCTCAGAGCAGAAACGTCCCTCTCATATGTAGTCCTAAGTTCCTGGTACGAAACTCTGGCCTGCTCCAGTTCACTCTGTAGATGTTGTATTGCCTCTGTGGATTGCTGCTTCAGGAACGTGAACTCTTGTGATGTTCTCTGATTCAGACTGTTCTTTTCGGATCTGAGTGTGTTGATGAGATGGTGATCATGCTTTGCTCTCTCCAAATTAAGTTCTTTTGCACAATTCATCTCATACTGATATTGTTCTGCTTTCTGTCTCAACGCAGCAACTTCTGCTTCATATCTCCTGTTTAGTTCCTGATATGAAATCTCAGATAGCTCCAGGTGACTCTGCAGACGTCTCTCTGTTTCCTGCAGGCAGGCGATCTCTTTGGACAGTTTTTCATGGAGCTCGTCCTTCTCGGCTCTCAGGTTTTCAGAGATATGTTGCTCGTGCCTGATTCTCTCTTCATAAAATGGCTGCATGTCAACCTGCAGGTTCCCCTCAAATGCGGCGGCTTCAGATTTTGATTGAAGCTCCTCGTACAGACTCTTCATTTGGTCCAGCTGTTGTTGAAGGGCGTCACTCTTTTCATTTTCTGCCCGGATTGCTTCCTTGCTGGCGATATGAGCGACCTTCAGCTGCTCAAAGTCCTGCTGCAGCTGCATTTTCCTCTTGTGCTTTATGCCATTCTGCACCTGGGAAGTGATAGCAACGAGGCTGAGAGACTCAGAGTTGGAAACCTCTTCTGCTGTCGGTTGTTGTCTACTAGTCATCTCCTTCAGTCTTTCCTGCCTTTTTAATTCTGCTCTGGTATTGTCCAGCTCTCTCTGGACGTAGGCAACCTTTTGGTTCTCTTCAAATCACCTGGCTCTCTCCGTTTCCAGAAGAGAGCCAAGTCTCTGGAGCTCTCTCTGGTAGTCAATGAGAAGTTGATATCCGGCTCTCCCATCCCATGGCTGGGGTCTCATCCCACCGTTATAGTATTGCGGCCTTTGATAGGACATACTTGGGCAAAACAATACTTGTTCAAATCAATATTGGAAAAACAAACTCACTGTTCGACTCTCAAAGGGCTGATGCGAGGGTTTGAGATCTCTACCACCCTCACCAACCAGCCTCCTCCCCTCCCCCCATATTGAAATTGGGCAGAGTGGGGTTTGGGGGGGGAGGGTTATACAGTGTTAGGGTGGCTGTGATTTATTATTTTGTTCATGGTTGTTTTTTTTGTTGAGGCATTGTGTCTTAGGACAGTTGTCCCATCTTTTTTTGCTCTTACTCCTTTAGTTTTGGGTAGTTGGAATGATGCGTATCCATGGCAAAGAGGTGTTGTTTTTACTGCTGGGAGGAGAAGCTAATCATCATCTCAAAAGCTCAAATAGTGAACTAACTACTGCCACCTGTACTACAATCGCAAATCTCATTAGACTTTAAAAGAAGGCTTCGTAACTGTGGAGAAGATTTCTTCCATAGTTTGTAATGGACCCTGAAAAGGAGCAAGATGAAGTTTAACTTATATAATCACACACCTTTTCCATTCAGTAATTCATAACATAAATAGTCTTCCTATTTCCCATATCCCTTCTAAATAAAGATGAAAATAATACATACACACAAACATACATAGACGCACATACAAATCTACCTGCATATTCATGTTCTGCGTACCAGCTGAGATTAGCAT
>NW_006799963.1:355930-359726 GCF_000485575.1 Poecilia formosa | reverse complement strand
GATGAAGTTTAACTTATATAATCACACACCTTTTCCATTCAGTAATTCATAACATAAATAGTCTTCCTATTTCCCATATCCCTTCTAAATAAAGATGAAAATAATACATACACACAAACATACATATGCGCATATACATCTCTCTGTGTATATAGCCGTGTGGTGTGGTGTTGTTTTTTTCTGTTGTGGGGCTGTGTTTTGCGTTTTATGCCCTCTGTGTTTTTTTGGGTGTGGGGATTTTTCGCGGGGGTATACCGCTGTGGGGGGCAAAAGGCTTACTTTTTTCCTTTTCTTCCTCGGCGGGTTTACTTCGGGGAACTTTGGAATTTTGGTTTTTATTTTGTTGTTTGGTTCCCCGCCAAGGGGAAGGGGGCTTTGGCCCGGTTGCCGGCGGCTTGTTTGCCTTGGCACTTGCCACCATTGCCCTTTCTTTTTTTGGGTTTTACCCCCAAAACAAAACATTCAAGAATTTTGCGCACAGAACAGAACATTCAGTCTGTTGTTGTAGTATGTTTTAGGCTTAATGTTTTATTAATAAATAATTGCTGTGGTAGATTAGCTACCGCTTCTACTTTACTGAATTATTTAGACCAGGGGTGCCCAAGTCCAATCTTCGAGAGCTACCATCCTGCAAGTTTTAGAAGTATCCTTACTCCAACAGACCGGGATCAGCTCTACAGAGGCCTGATAACGAGCCATACATTTGATTCAGGTGTGTTGAAGCAGGGATGCATCTGAAAGTTGCAGGATGGTAGCTCTCGAGGACTGGACTTGGGCTCCCCTGATTTAGACATGCAAACTGTAGCACATAAAAAAAAAAGCTAAACAAAAACATCTTATTGCTGCCTTACCTTTACTTATCAATGAAATCCATGCACCCCTAATTCTGCACAAAAATACCGTTCATCCAAAGCCAAGTCTATCCTTGCCATGTCTTTTCTACTCCGTTTAAGAATCATCAAACTGTCGAAGCAAAACGTTCAGCTCCGGTGTTGGTCTTCCTTTAGTTATTATCTTCTGCTTCAATTGAAAATCCACTTTAGAAAACTGTTTAAGTGTAGAAATGTAGTCTTTCATGTTGACGTCGGAAGAGAAGAGAAAACAAATATATCGCTGTACTTTACTTATTTACTGTATGGCTAGCTCCATGGTTAGCTCACTGTGTCTTACTCTGCAGTTGTGGAGTCACAATATCTGAGATCGTGAGCGCCCCCAGCGATGAGGCAAGAGAACTGCCTGCCTCACCTTAAATTATGGAAAATCAGTCCATATATTAAATGTTTTTTAGCCATTTTATTGCCGGCGTACAGACAGGACGAACATGCTGTCATAGAATGGCAGCCAGTGCAGTTAGTGAGAGGTTGCGCAATCCCAGGTGAGGCTCAGCTCACTGCTGCCTCACCGGCTTCGCTTCTGAGCATTTGAATGGGAAAATGCGAACATCCAGTGATTTTGAATAAAAAATAATCAGAATTGGTTAAGCTAAGTAAAAAATAGGTACTTTGTAGTACAAACCACAGGGTGAAAATAGCAATTTAAATGATTTTATTACTATTTTTCCTTGATGACAGGTGAGGCTGTGCCTGACAGCACTGATAGATACTGTGATTAAATCACACGCTGTTGAATTCTACTGTCTTGGACGTCAGAGATTGGATCTGGGAATGAAGGTAAACTGAAGTGTAGCAGACGTCTCGAAAACTGCTTAATTTGATTGTTCATTCTGTAGCTTCATACAGGTCAATAATTTAGTTTTTATTTGCTCAAAAATTAAAGAAATGTGTTTAAAAAATATACTGGTTGTACAGCACTGTGTGTCACTAGTTTAAGTTAGATGCAAATTATGAGGCGTGCTAATGAATGGTCTACATCTGCCAGTTTCACGGTCTTGGCAGCCATGTTGGATTTTGAACATGGCTGTTCAAAATCCAACCACCAACTTTCCTAGTCAAAATTCTAACTTCATAAAGTGTTCTTGTTGTACTTCTAGCTGGGAACTCTGCACAAGTTTTTTTTTTTTTTTAAAGTGCAAACAAAAAACTTTTCCAAGGAAGCATTGGTTTTATTTTTGAAGGATCAGATTAAGATGTTAAACAGAAATGAATTCAATGGTTTTCAGATTTGTATTTGTAAGGTAACATTTAAAACATGATTATTTTTTTTTCTTTTTTTTACACCTTATTGCTTTGTGTGGACCTGTCAGGTAAAATGGCATTAAAACACTTTGAAGTCGTAACATGACACAATGTTAAAAGCTGTACAAATAACAACATACCGTGTCTACTTTTTTATTGTATAACACACAAATATGTGTCAAAGTGTCCGCTATATTCTGGCATATTAAAGGAAGGCATATTACCGATATTGCAGAGAACACTGTAATATTATTGTGTTTGGATAATCTGTATATTTGGCTGTGTTTTATTGTGATTATTGAGGTTTGAAAGCTACACACAAAGCAAACTCGTGAGTCTAACTCCGCCCTCGAGCAAACAACCCAAAAAAGGCGCTTTTCACTGTTTTCTTTCTTTCACAGAGTCAGGCTGGAATTTTTCTCTCACTGTGGATAATGCAGAGACTTATTTGACATGGCACTGCATGTTCAATAAGATTTCTTTCCGCTCTGCACACTACTCTTACACCATTTGAATGGTTAATTGAATTAGACATTTAATACTATTATGATTTTGCAATTAGGGATTATTTAATCCCTTTAATCAAGGGCTCTTTAATTTAAGCAGCCTGCTGTCATTGTGATCCACAAACATAAAGGATGCCATTAATCCAACTGGCACCTCTTTAATCCTTAATGTTTTTGGTAACCAGTAATTACACCAAAATATCGTATTTTGTTATTATTTTCTTTGCTTTTCCCCTTGAAAAAAGTAGACACTAAAGCTAGAGGCATAAAAGAAGATAAGGCATTTAAAAGATACAAGAAAAAAACATATTTATTTTTGTTTCTAAGTAGCAAGAATTCAGTGAACGAAATAACATTATTTAAAACTGTTTCATGGCGTTGTGAGCATTGTTGACCATTTCGCCATTCTATATATACAAAATGGTTAAAAGATGGTACATCCTCTGTTGACTTTAGATTTTAATGTGCACCATATGACTCATCCCCATCATTCCAATCACTTCCATGCCCACAAGTTATAATGACAGCAACCTGGCAATGAAGAAGTAGACCACGTAAAAACTGAGTGAGGTCAGTGAATGTTCAACTGTTTGGAGAGATCTCCAACTGTCTTAAGTCAATACAGACTTTTAAGCTCCAAGTGCCAATCAGATTAGTTCAAGAACACAGCATAGAGAGTTTCACAGAGTAAGTTCCCGGAACTGAGTTGCTGCAACTTAGCCTGATGATCCTTAAAGGCAATGCAAAGGATGTAGTGGTGTAAACCAAGCCAGTAGAGGAACAGATACATCTTCTCTGGAGTGAAAAAATTGTCATTTTTTTCTCTGGCAATTTAATGGACAAAACAGGGTGACTAGCTTGATTGCTTGTGTTGAGTGTAAAATTTAGTTTAGAGAGAAGAACATAACTAAGGGATTCTAAGTTAAAGAAGGGTAAGAAAGATGATCTTGTCACATCAAAATTAAAGACATGTTTACTTTTTTCAGTGATTCTTGAGAATAGGGACAAAACAGGTCCTATGGATAAAGCATGAAATTTGTCTAAAATATACACAAAATATATTTTTTTCAAATATCTAACTAAACTAACCTGGGTCATGTGAGCACAACAATGTATATTTTTCTTTTTTTTGCTGAATATTTTTTATTTTAAACA
>NW_006799963.1:336505-355496 GCF_000485575.1 Poecilia formosa | reverse complement strand
GGATTCTAAGTTAAAGAAGGGTAAGAAAGACGATCTTGTCACATCAAAATTAAAGACATGTTTATTTTTAATTTTAAAAAGGTATCCCATCTTTTTTTGTCCTAAGAAGTGATCATAAAAATCACCAATCAAGACCTCACATTAAGGTAATTTCAAAATGGCGGGAAACAAGTTTTGTTCTATTCATGCAAAAAGGAGTCCATCTCTCCTGTTTCTAACTCCTGGTCTTCTTCCATTGTGGATAATGTGAATGGACTGAGTCTCCCGGGTGTCACGGCCCTCTCTTTTGCCTTACAGGCAAATCTTTAGCAGCCACTCAGACGGGAGCTACTACCAAAGTCTACAGCAGTCTGTGGGGGCAAAAAACCGGACGATGTAAAATGATGATGATGGGTTTCATCTTGGACTTAGAAGATTGCATCGCCAAGCGCATGTGGAGCACGGCAGAGAAGGGAGAGCGCTACCCGGCCAAGGCAGAGCATTCTTGACAGTCCCTTTATTTTGAATTCACCAGGACTTGACATATGCCTCAAATTGTTTGGTCTCAACACGCAGCAGATCCATGCTCCGCTGTGATCGGAGACAGGGGTCCGCTGTCTGCCGCTGAGGCTGTGTGTCTGTGTCATGAATGCATGCCAAAGACTCAATTTTGTGTGTTGCGTGTGTGTTGGCGTTTTCAGTGCATATGTTGCTGTTTTGCATGCATGATGGCAAAGCATAAATGGCAACATATGACATTTGCCATTTCCTGCCCATGCAACTTGATCATGTGTCGTTCAGTTGCCCTTGATGGACAGTTTCTGTTCTGTAAAGTAAAACAGTGTACAAGTGCTTACTAGAAAAGAAATGCAAAACTAGGCAGGCATTTTATCTTTACAGTTAATTTACAGTCAAAACATGTGACTGGATCTCGGCGAGAGTGACCTGAAAGTGTCCCGCATTCGCAGTAGAGGCCGCAATAGCGTCAGCGTTCTCTGTGTTTTGCCAACCGCCATAGAAAGAAGAAGGGCTCAGTGTTTGCATGTGTTCTGGCAACCGAGTGCCACGAAGTAAACGTGGTTTTTACTTTTGCAAAATTAAAAATCGGAAGGCAGTGCATTAACATTAGCACAAACATTACTTATGTAGCTACTGCTCACATAAGCAGTAGCCTTTTCCCTAAAATATGCTTTTTAGCTACTTTGTTCATTAGCCATGAATGCTAATGAATACTAATGTTCATTAGCCATGGTTAATGAACATTAGCAATAAATTAGCTAATGGTTAATGTTCATTAGCTAATGTTCATTAGCCATTGGCATCCTCCACTCAGTTTGCTGAAGCACACTGAATGGAGGATGTCAATGTACCCCACATGCCACTGACAGCATTTAGGCTAACATTAGCATTTTGGCTAATTTTAGCTTATTTTAACATACTGAATGGAGTAAGTCCGTGTTACTCAACATGCTTGTAACTCTCCATATGCTATTGTGTACATTGTAGCTTACTTTAACATTGATGCTAATTTTTAGCATCTGAATGTTGGGGTCCAACCGATAGGCCCGTTTAAACTTCTAAAGAAATGTTCTATTTTTTTCCTGAAATGCTGCGCTGGTACTATTAGCTTTTTATTGACTAAGATATTTAGTGCAACGACACTAAATTTGAATTTCAGAGTAAAAACTGCCAGATGATCTTGAATAGAGAAAATGTTTTATGGTACAGTTTGTAGTATTTTGAAGATGTAATGGGGGGTGTAACTCAGTGTCAACAGTAGATGGGTGAAAGTAAAAAGGAGTCGATAAGGTATTTAAATGTGCAAAGTTAAGACTGGCTTGCAGAGGATATGAGATTGTGGTTTTAAACCACAATCTGGCCTACAACAAAACATTTCAGAAGCTGCAATCCAGCAAAAACAGAGGCAGAAAAGAGGAAAGAAATACGTCAGGGAAAGCTAAAGTCGGATTACCGTCACCTAGATTACGGTTAAATTATCTGCTACATCACTCCTTTAATTTAGCAATTGTAATAACAATATTCATAGATCATAGATTAGGCTAAATACTATAGAGTGAAGCTCTTGTCATCTTGTAAAAAGGTGGCACGCCACAGAGACAAATAAAGAATGACTTGTATTACCCTGGAGCAAAGTGCTAATCAAGACTGTCCCCCAACTCCAATCTAATTGTCCACGTCCAGCTGATCAGCCAACGGAGCCCCTTTTTCTCGGCACTTACTGAGATCATTGGTTTGAGAAATGATCCAGTGAACTGTACTAACTCGGATATGATTGGGTGGCCATTTAATAGCATTTGGGGGATGGTCTCGCTGATGTCTGTCGCAGCACTAATTGCAGCTAATTTACTGTGAAGCCTTTTCCCGAGCTGCAGTTGTTTTGGGGGTGGCACCCAGAACGGCGCTAAAGCTCACATTTTATCCACGCAAGTAGGGGAAAGGAATTCACTGAGAGAGGCTTCAAGATTTGCAGAGGTTGTTTATTTCCGGGAAATTGAAAATGCTGATGGTTTCTAGGCACATTCAACGATAAGTAAAAAAAATCTCAGGTCAAGCATCACATTCAGAGACATGGTCAAACGCTTCGCAGATTAGGATTTTTGTCAAATTAAATTAGGTTCTTCTGGTTTATTTTGCCCCTGCTTACATAAAACAAGACACCTTCTGTGGAACCACAAGCAGTGCTGCCATAGGTGACATTAACTTGCAGGTTTACTCAAGCATACAACATAACGCTTGCAAACATTACACAATCATCCTATGAATGGCCTTCTTGTTGGATACTTATTAATCTTCTCTGCACCCATGCCATCAGCTTTAAGGGTGTGTAATGACTCGTAACGAAGGCAGCGCTCTGTTCTTAATGTGGGCCTACTGGGATCACCCCCATCCGTGAACACCAGGCTGTCCACTCATCAGTTCCAAAGGACAAACCTCTCCGTTCCCTTTGAAAATCCAGCAGTTACTGTACGCCACAATTACACTCTTCTGTTTCTATTTGACACATCTGGCTGTGGATGTGACAGAAATTGAAACCCCGCCTCGTCGCTCCTCCAAGCGCACATTTGACTCTTTTACTAAAAATATTCCTCAGCCAGGACTTTGTCTCGAGCAGGACAATTTTCTTACTTCCATCAATCCAAAAGAAGTCCTATTATTGCCTCAGACGCTCTCCAGGCGAACTTGTCACCTCTGCGTTACCTCTGGGTTTGCCCCCCTCTCCGAGCCCCGGCTCTTCCGAGCCCCACATTATTCCATTTAAACTTCAATCCTATTTACGGCCTATCCTTTCCCTCGCCTGCCCGAGGCAATCAAACTATTCATCCAGCGGACTTCATGTCATCCGACCCCGTCATAAAAGCCTCTGTTGGGATATGTGTCCAGGAAAAGTGTATGTTTGCCAGTGTTGTGCATTTGGGTGACTTGTGTGGGTCTGCTTGATAAAAAAAAACCCTGAAAGTAAAAAACAGAAGGTTTGTAGGTGTGACTTTATGACGGTTTAGGGCAACTGCAATATAGTAGTACCTTGCAAAAAATATTCACACCGATTGAACCGTTTGTCGAATGCAAACTAAAATTTATTTCCTAGGGTTTTATGTGATAGATCAACTAATAGAGTTATTATAAAAATCTGGCGTACATTTCCATCCGTCGCACCTGAGCCAACAATTTGCAAAACTAAAATGTTTTTGCCACTGCAGATCAAAGTATTTTGAGGTACGTCTTCACCAGCCATTATCTTAAACTCAGTCAGATTGGATGGGTAGCATCTGTGAACATCATTGTTCAAATCTTTCCGGAAATTATCAGTTGTTTGAGTTTTAATTGGGTCATTCTGCTGGCATGTAATCCCCCCAAAAAACTCATGAGCTGTCAGCTTGTGGCTTAACTTCTTTTTTTTTTCTTCTTTTCCCTGTTGACTTCTCCTCTCATCCCAATTTGTGCCCTGGTGGAACTTCCTGCATCAGCAGAAACGAGGTGCTGGGGAAGAGGTAGGATAAAAGGTCTGCCCATCACCGTCCTTCTCTTTTTTCCCCCGTGTTTTTGTTGTTCTGTGTTGTTGTTCTTGTTTTCTCCTTGTCTTTTTTTTTTGTTTTGTTTTTTGCATCACATCTCCCTCCAATTAACACCGGGGGATGCTCGTAATGAGCTGCTGCAGCGACGTTTGAGGCGAGGCCTTTGTGGTGCGCAGAAGTCGAGGGGTGCTGGTGATACGGCGAGACAAGGGAAGACGGAGGGGTTGTAGGGGGGGTTGGGAGGGAGAGGGGGGCATAATGCGAGGATGGATTGACAAGCACGGGGAGGCATTAGGCAAATGGCATCATTAAAAAGTGCAGTTACCTGAGCCAGGCTTCATGTGGCATCAGATGAGAGAGAGGAGAGCGGGAGACGGGGCAGAAGGGAGAAGCACGTTGGGGCTGAGCGCCTCCAGCTTCGCTGCTCTGGTAAATTTGATCTTCTTGCTCTTCTTCTCATGTTTAATACACTCCACCTCTTTACTGGAGGCCTGCACATGAGACAGAGGCCAGAGATAAGGTGCAGGATTTGTGGTATGCCCCTTTTGATGCCACGTGCCTGTACATGTGTATACAGGCGTGTGATCAGCTAACATTTACAGATTTTTTTATTATAATTTTTTTTCCCCCTCAATAATAAAACATATCACTGAGCATCATTTAATTGAATGTTTGCAGTCGTGAACCTGTGGTGTAATTGCCCCAAACCCTGTACGAGCATAATCAGAGGCTGCGTGTGCCAGTTTGTGTGTATGACGATGCATTTTGCAGGTGCTGAGTTAGGCAAGTGTGTGTGTGTGTGTGTGGGTGTGTGTGCGTGTGCGTGCGTGTGTGTGTGTTTCAGTACATGTGACCGTCCTCCGTTGGTCCTCTCTGTAAATGGCAGCCAAGGAGAAAAGGGAATGTGGAGCCATTTGACTGCAGAGATTCCTGCTGAGGTGCCTCTGGCAGCCGGTTAGAGCAACCCCCCATAACACACACACACACACACACACACACACACACACACACACACACACACACACACGCAGGGGTACACGTGCCCCTGTTCCCCACTTTTTAAATTACATGTTTCCAAAGCCGACTAACCTGTTAGCTACCATTTACATTATGACAGCTAAATGTAGCTGGTACCATTTTTGGAAGGCTTTCAGAAAATTGTTAAATGTGGCCCTTTATGTTCCCCCTAACCAACTTCGCCTGAAGATGTTGATCTTTCTTTTTGATGATGTGTACAGGGAATATTCTTTTTTATTACTTCTATTTACAATCACTTCTAAATTTTAGTTTTAAATTTGGTTTGTACCTGCTTTATGCCACAGCTATAAATGCCAAATACAGTAAAGGTCATGTGGCCGGACATCATTTCCATTTTTGAAGAAAGTAAATTGTGAATTCACTATTGAAATAGACTCTATATGTCAAACTTTACTACACAGAGAAATGCAGGGGTAGAAATAAATTTGAATGTCATGTTGGCTGATAATTGGGCTCACAGTTGTGTCATTATCAGACACATATTTTTAAAAATAAAACAATATTTGCTGTGCCCTGTTGCAAATGTTTTTTTTTCTGTTTTTTTCTTAACTCATGGGCTTTTAGAAATGGGGGAATACAAAATACAAATCTTCCGGTCATGTTAGAGGATATTTCAGCTGACTTGGTGTTGCCAGTCGTCACTTCAGTCATGTGAATTTGGTGAGTTTTAAGCAAAAAAAAACCCCAAAACAAACTGTAATAGCTTCGATCAATTGGTCACTGATAAGATCACATCAAAAGTCAGACGTCAGGCTTCCATTAAAGGTACAGTTTTATATTTATTTTAGTCTTTGGGATTTATTGCTCACATAACTCCAAAGGAAAAAAAAAATATTTATCCATAAATACCTTTATTTGAATTGGAAAAATGTTACATTTCTGGATAAAATACTTGGTAATCCCATTAATTAACTTCATGTATTGTTTCTGCATTCATGTCATTTTCTTTTAAATGTTAATGTAAAACAGTGATTATCTCCGAATCCCCTCATTTTCTGTTGGATCCAAAACTCCTCCCGCCATCAACGACCTTGCCAATTTTGTCTTTTTAGGCTCAAAGTTTGTTACATGTGCAGCATTTTCTAATTTAAAACAAAGTTTACATAAATGGTTTCGTGTCTGTTATAATTTGCAGACCTTGAAGAGGAATCTATCCCTAATCAACCGTCACCAGGCATTTTCCTCTTCCTAAGACCATTAGAACCAGTCATGGGTGACAGCTACTGTATGATCAGCTGTTTTTTTTTTAATTTTATTTTTCTAAGCCTATTTTGGTGCAAAACTGCACATTCCAATGCCCAAGAAACACACAGTTGGTGACACAAATTACAAGACCCGATGGCATGTGCGCCGGCTTTTTATGTGTTGCGAGTGTATCAGTGTCACTCGCAGAGGGCTACAATTGCAGATGAAACTGTTTTCTCATTCCAAACACAAATTAGATTTGTGCACCGAGCGACCAGGAAGTGGGGAAATGTTGCCTTTATGATTGTCACAGATCAGCAGCTAGCTTATTCCCCGGAACAATGAATGAATAATGAAATAAATAAAACGGATGTCTTCAAATCCATAAACCTATCTAATTGGCTCATAGGAGAAATGGAGAGCAGTTGAGGTCTCACTTTCTCAGCATTGCACCATTATGTAAATTGAAGCCAATCAAACTGCTGCCATTGAGACGCTGTGTAATAGAGTTGATAAGCTAGGCGGTTTTGAATTAGCCATAAAAGGAGTCATATAAATGGATAAATTCAGCCTTGCGTATTTTAACCCAGTGAACTTAATTTTAGTCTGAAGTCACACTGCTTCATACGTCTGATCACTGTGAACCTACCAATGGTTGATGGTTGTTTGTTCTTTTTTTTTTTTTTGATAGTGGTGAAGGATTTCGGCCTAATCCTAGCGTTGCAGTTATTGGGTTAACAAAAGTAATTGTGGAAAAAAAAATAAATTCATGTCTTTTATGCCATTTTTTTTTAGTAGAAAGGAAACATGTACTCCTCCTAGAATCTGACTTTGAAATAATGTGTAATTATTCATTACATTTGTTGTTTGTTACTTTGATTTTGACACAGTGACTTTAGCAAA
Organism: Poecilia formosa; assembly: GCF_000485575.1. Classification (NCBI taxonomy): domain Eukaryota; kingdom Metazoa; phylum Chordata; class Actinopteri; order Cyprinodontiformes; family Poeciliidae; genus Poecilia; species Poecilia formosa. Next base: position 348,357 of record NW_006799963.1, on the reverse strand, counting down.
ACGTTTGGCTGCCTTACAACTGTTTGTAAGAAGTACAGCTTTGTTAGGAGTAATAAATGATAAGCCTTTAATTTTAAAAATGACAGTCTGGGATCTCTGGCACCAAAAATGTTTCTGAATTGTTTTCTTTTTTTTTTCAACAGAGATGTAGTAAAAACCTTTTTTCTCAGCCTGCTTAGTAGCAGTGAAAAACATTGCTGGCTTTCTTTTGATGGAAAACTTTTCTTTTTTTTTTTTCTTTTTTTTACCAAATAGCCTGTTAAACTGAACTTGTCTGTATTTCTAAATCAGGATTTAGAAATACATTTACACAGAGGATTTCAGTAATTAACTCTGATTCTGTCTATGTGATTGGACTGGGAGCTGTCATGAATTGGCGCCACATAAATGTTGAATAGGTCTTCATCTGTGCCTCGTTTGTTTTTTAAGGTTTGATCTGATTGGGTGTCCTTGTTTGTCCTTCTGTCCGTCTGAGATTAGAAACAGGTGAGTGAGCATTTCCTGTAGCTGTGTCCCCTCTGACTTGCTGTTGTCCTATTTAGTGTTGTTAGCTAACAATAGAGCTCCGGCGTTTCCCCTTGGCCACTGTAAACTGCTGTTTGTGCTGACCTTGTAGAGCACAAAGCCCGGCTACAGTTTATAGTTTGTTCTACTGTGGACTTGTTCCTCTGTGTGTTGTTTGTTTGTGTGTGGGAGACACTGACGGAGATCCGTGTTTGTGCTGGAGTTTATGTTGATATGGTGTGGTGAAAATCACAATACCCAATATTTAAGGAAGAGACTCTTTTTATCTTTATATTTCTTTTTTTTCTTTTTTTTTTGCTTATTTTAAGTGTTCATTTGATTCTTGTGAAAGACTCATAATTAAACTTTTTCCAATCTCATATTGGAACGGTAGTAATGCTAATAATTACCTAGTGGGCGGAGCCGCTGGTGCGTTCTTAACATATTAGTCAGGCTAAGACAGAGAGTTATATTGTCATATGTAGAGTGATCGTATTTGTTTGGAAAAAAATATTTACCCTTCCTTCCAGTTTGATTTGTTTGTGAGACAGAAGAAACATCCATGCACACAGCATTATTTCAATTTTTGCAGTCATCTTGCAAAGGGTTATTGCAGTTGCAGTACCTGCAGTAGCAAATAAAGGAGAATAAATCTACATTAGAAATCTTGGTGAATTGGATATACAGTCCTATTCAAAACGTTCAACAATCTAATTTATTAAAAATGGAAAATTACTTTAACCATTTCATGCTCGCTTCTGCTTTTCAATGGATCTTTTAACAGTTTATGGTATAGAGGTCAACATGGAAGCTCATGCCAACATGAGCAAGACCGCCTTTGTATTAGTTTCGCTTGCAGGTTTTGTAGCCGTACCGAAGCTTCTGCATTGGCACGCAGTAAATCTGAATCAACAACACCAACAAGGAGTCTCATTTCCAAATCTAATTTAAAATTTTAATTTCTCAACAGTTGCACAAAGTCGCCAGTTTCCCGACCTACTTTTAGTGATTACGTCTACCGTCCAAATTCCCACCAGACTCAAAATAATCTACTTTGTCAAAGCATTAATTTGTTCAAACACACTCCCTATCAGAGCTCCAAATATGCTCCATTAATACAGTCGCGCACCTCCTCGTTTTTTTTCTGACATTTCTTTGACGGATGATGTATTTCATTATGCAACAGGTTGTAGAATGCATCTTTTTTTTTTTTCTTTTACATTTACACTCACTCTTGTTGCAGATGAATGCCTGTAATCTTCAGTGTACTCCACAATTCAGTGTCTGATGCGGACAAATAGGCTGGCGGAGGCAGTGAACGTTTGCTTCAGCGAGTCCCCGTCTCTCTCTCCTCGCCCTGCATCTGGAGAGCTTTGACTCATTGTCTATATAAAGTCACTTTGTATGGTTTGTGCATATCTGCAGGCAGCACACCTTGCTCTACACATATCATTTGGTTTAGTGGCAACAGACCCAGAGGACAGAAATCACAGTCTCTGAAATGCACACACACAGACACACTCACTCACTCACAGATACATATTTGCCTCCTAAGGTCCCCTCTCCCCTCTTTCATCTTTTATTCAAAAGCGCTGAGGAGGAGTGAAAGAATTGGACGATCCGGTGTGAGTGACGAGCAGGAGAGCAAGCCGGCGTGTGTGTGTGTTTTTTTTTTGTGTGTGTGGTGTGTGTGGGGGGGGGTGTTACCTGTGTGTGTGTGTGTGTGTCCTGTGTGTGTGTGTGTGTCGTGTGTGTGTGTGTGTGTGTGTGTGTGTTTGTGTCTGTGGGTGGCGAAGACGCATTTGCGTACTCATCTTTTCATTTTCCCTCCTGTCTGTCTGCCACCAGCAGGGGGGCTCTCTAATCATGTTTTTAGTAGTATTTACTAATGTTTCATTCATTAAGCTTCAGCATCCACAGGAGAGACATCATCCATCCTCTAAAGTGGAGGTTATTATCACCTTAAATCATCTTGCCGGGTACCTGTTTGCTTGGCTGTCATGGGCCGACGGAGGCCGGCCACAGCTAGCCCCCGAGGGAAAGAGCTGTCACTCTGCCTCCCCCCCCCATCCTCCTCTGTTTTCCTCCCACTGCCACTCTTATTCCCTCATATTACTCCTCAACATTTGCAGCCAGTCCTTTTCTTTCTTTCTTTTTTTTTTTCCTGTTCGTATATGTTTATTTATTTATTTACCTACTTTCAGTCTCTTTTTTTTTTTACTTCATTTTCTGTTTTGAATTACAGTTCTTGTAGTTCATCCAACTGGCTTTTCTAGATGCATGGCTAGACAAGGCATTATGTAATATTATGCATTTAGAAATGCGCTGATAGATCTGAGACTTTTGGTGAACTTGCAAATTAAAGTTTTCAAATCTTTGATATGCATAAGCAGATGTTTATCAACTGAGATCTCTCTCTTAGGACTAACGAAAGATTATATAAGAAAAGTATTAAAAACTTTTTTTATAGTCTTCCTATCAACGGCTTTTATGGGTTTTTCATAGAAGAAGAAAGTTTGGATGAAAGTACGAAAAATCGTGTTTCACAATTATTTCAAAGCAAACATAAAATGATTAGATTTCACGCAGTCTTTAGCATCTTTTATTAGCACCGTTAGCATGGACTATTGCTTTCAGCATACATGTCGCCATATTTGACGGCTTCATATCCAGCAGTTGTCCTTGCTGCATAAATATGCTTTCTCTCCCCGTAAAACGCCCACATGTGCCTCGTGCCTCGGCTGACTCTCCTCTCTGCAGCTCCATTCAGTTTTCTTGTCCTCTCTTTCTGTCTTTCTGATCGTCATCTCACTCTTCCTCTCCCCGGCAATCCTTCTCTTTATTTTTGCTGCTCACCGCAGCAATTATCGCCCCACCTCACTTTGCGGTGACCTCTGAGATGATTAAGTGAGATTACCTGTACAGTAGCCGTGTGAGAAGCACGCTGCGAGACAGTGTGTGGGTGTGTGCGGGATACAGTAACTAGAGTTGCCTTTGGCCCCAGGGCAGGTGAGCCCTACAGTGTCTGTATAGCTGGCTGCTTGCTTAAAGTTTTCAACATGATTGGTGGTATAGATGCAGTCCTTATTATCCTGGGTATAAATGAATAGCGTAAAGAGAAAAATACGAGGCAGGTTAGAAAAAGAACGCTCTGCTTATGCGTTGCTCATAACTCTACCGCGAAGTGCAAAGATTACGCTCAACCGCAGTCCAGATGCGATACAGTGTTAACAGAAAGGAAGGTCGTTTCGTAACTTTCACATGAACACTGCCAAGGCAAAGATCCAAACTGTCTACACTGAATTAGAAGTCCTTCCACTCGTGCCAATTTGAAGGCCCACACCCCGTACAAAAGGCGATTGTTGGTTCCCTACTTTCGTTGCAGTATGCTTCTCATTAGGTGTCCATTGCTCATCACCACCTCAGGGTGGAACTTACACTAATGAGGACACTACATCTAACGAACATCCTCCTCCCCCTGTCCTTAATTACAGCGGCCTGCTTCTCCCCAGGCCACCACTGCACCCAGAGTTTTTTTTTTTTTTTTTTTTGACACCCCCCTCTCCCCCAAACTCTGCAACTGAAACACAAGCTCTACAAACCGTTTCGAAACGAAAAGCCGCGCGCTCATGTTGTCCGCTGTGCTAGCGCGCCATGTTTGGAGGGCGTCGCGCTGAGGCTATATCCTCGTCTTTGTGTAGGGGAGTGGGGTGTTTGTTCATTGCACGGTGAGTTGTGCCATTATTTGATATTAGCTGAAACAAGCTGCAAGCTCGCGGGTAGATTGGTGATTAAGCATGCAGTTACAAGACTGTGTGTGAAGTACTGCAAACTGTCTTCTTAACAAGGAATATTGTGAATGATGTATTTAATATTTACATGCTCATCCTGCAACTCGGGAATGACCTACTTCTGTTTTTACAAAAAAAAAACATTTTTCTTCTCAAAAGCCTTCTTACTTGGATGAAAAGTTTTGCTGGGGTTTATTAAATTACTACAGCTACAGTCACGGGGTAAAAGTGAAAAGGACAGACAACCCAAGTGCTTCAAATTAAACGTAGCTTTGGGCGCCTAAGTAAATTCAGCCACAGGTCAGACATCGAGATGCTCAGATTTATAAAAGACTCAAGAGTTGCATCTCAGACTCTATAGGTGTCACAGGTACAGGTGTATCCTTCATAGGTTAAATGTTAAAGCTGGCGACGGTATCATTAGCAGAAGATTTCACAGATATGGCTTGTATGGAGGTGTTGCTGGGAAAGACGCGATTCGGATTAAGAAGAAAATGGCAGCAACATTTGGACTCGCAAAGTTGCATCTGACTGAATCTCAGTGCTTCTGCTTATTTGGAAGAAGCCAAATGAATATTAGCACAAAAAAACCTCACTGCAAATATGAAGCATAATTTTGGAAGGGTGATTGTTTGTGTTTATTTTGCAGATACAAACCTTGAGCACCTTAGAGTGTTTCACCTGACAAAATGAACTCCGTCAACCGACTCTGGTCAATAAAAGCTCTCTAGAGGAAAGTGACCACATTTAATCTTTTTTTTTTTTTCCTAGAGAGTTTGAAAAGAAATGAATTCAGCTACTGCAAGAGCCCAGTCAAATTCCAGAACTCAATCCAATTAAAATTCAGTGGTGGGACATAGATGAATGCTAACAACACCTCAATGAATACAAGTCATGTTTTGAAGAGGAATCCCAGCCAGCATGCCTAGGTGGGACCCATGTGGGGGAAAGGAGGGCAGACCATATGGGTCCCATATGGGTTTGTCCGCGGGTTCCACGATGGCCCCACATGGGTTTGCCCGTGTAGGGCCAGAGCCCTCATGGGCCCTACATGGGCCCTAAATGGACAAACCCATATGGGACCCATATGGTCTGCCCTCCTTTTCCCCACATGGGGCCCACCTAGGCATGCTGGCTGGGAATGGGCTAAAATTGGTCTAATGATGTGAGACACTGATAGAGTCAAACAGAAAGTGACTGCTGGAAATAAAAAGAGAAAAAAATGGCAATTTTGTCACGTATACCTGACGTTTCTTTATCATTCAAAGCCGAGGTCTGTATGTCTCCCGACCTGTATGCATAGAACCATGCAACATTTACAGTAGCACTTTGTCTAACAAAATCTAGACATTTCTTACAATACTGGTCCAGTATATTTCTATTCACGCAATGCTGTTTAATGATTTATCACATAGTCTGCAGCAACAAAGCCCTTGGAAGGATGAAATGGACCTAATCCTCAGTAATAGGCATAAATTATGACCAGAGGACGTCTGACAGCGGCGTTAACTGCGGCCAAAATAAGGCGCTCTAATTGGTCATTTTGAGCATCAGAAGACCATGAGTATCGTTCCACTCGGACGTGCTCCAGGGCCCAATGTTTCCCCACGAGCACCTGAGGTTATTATGTGCAAATTTGTAACAATTTCTAAGAGACTGACCCGTGGTCATCGCTCGTAGCTTCTCCTCCATCTCAGACTCAGCAAGATGTGAGGAAGCTAATTAGGGCAAAGTGGAAATCCAAGTATGTGCCTCAAACTTTTAGAATCATCTTCATTTTCCTCCATTTCTTATCTAAATTAAGTTCATCTGCCAACATGCAGTCTATATAAACTCTGTTTTTGAATTTATTAAGACAAAGAAACCAATGCAGTGATACAAATTTCTTGAAAATCTGTATCCTCTTTTCTTTCGTTGCCTTTATTGACTCTCCCTGATTTTTTTTTTTTTTGCTTTGTGTAACCACGACATATTATGAATGGAAGTGGATTTTAAATTAGAAATTAATTTGGATAATTTGTCTCCAACCTCTCCCTCCTGCTGCCGCTCCTGCCAGAAATATGTTAATATATCGTATTAAGTAATATTTGGCCCCAGATACACATGCTTGTAGAGAGAATGAACTCGACTAACAAGCGGAGGGGGAAAAAAAATAGATGGAGCACTCGCGTTGGGTTGAATCTCTGAGCATGCTCAGTGGAGACTTCTTGTTTCCTCCTGTTAGCTTTGCACTGTTGCAATCCAGAAAGTCTTACAAAGAGCTTAAAATGACCAGTACTTCCTGTTTTTTTTTTTAATGGTTTTATGATGTCACAATGCCAATTATCACCAGGTGTGATTACCATTTTTACTTTTTTTGTATGGTCTTAAGTATTCTCCTTAATGTAACCCTGTGAGCTGCACTGTATTTTCCAAACTATTTTCTTCTGTAGGTGAGTTTGGTGATTAAATAATCTTATTTTCTGCTTATTGTTAAGATTTTTTCTTTGTTTGGTTTAACTAATTTTCAAACATTTTCCTGATGTATGTAGAGGTCTGGTAGGAATTGTCACTCCATTTAAAAAAAAATAAATGGCTGGTTAAAGTCCACCTACAGGAATCCGTCATTATTTTATGAATCCTGACTCGGTTTGTGCACATGTGTACAAACTTAGAAGAACATGGGACTCCTCTCTCCCCGCCCCACCCCTTAAAATCTATAATCAAATCAAATTAAGCTGGTGCCTGTGTATTTTAGCCAAAAGCATATCATTGTATTTCTTTGCTCTAGTGAACTGATGAATCATTCCCGCCACTACGCAAGATAAGAAATAAAAGAAGAAGATAATGCTTTTTTTTTGTTTTTTGGAGGAAAAAATATGCCACTAATGGGAAATGAGTGCGCTGACGGTGGAACTGGTGAGTATTGGTGTGACCACAACCTGAGATCAACTTCACGTTAAGGACTGCCCTGTGGGTGGTTTAAAACTGAGAGCATGTGCAGGGCTAACAAAAAAAAATCAAATCAAATCTGCATCTCTGTGTGTGAGAAGGTGGGAGTAGAAAAAGTGATAGACACAAATGTCGTGCTGTGCGTTTTGACCAAACACTGTTGTGGGGGGTTTTCATCCATCTCTCTGCAAGCATGAAGCTCCTTATGTGACTTCTCACCGGTGTAGCCTATTACGAAGCCTTGTGAATAGACAGCGTGGCTGTCGTGTCACAAGTTTGAGGAATCAGATTAGTTTCCGATCGTCGATGTGGTGCACCGCATCTCTGCAGATAAGGAAATGTTTTTTTTTTAAGGGGCACCCAGAGGATGACTTGCTGAGGAGTTTTTGCTTTGATTTTACTTAACTGTAGCAGATTATTTTTATTAAAAAATAATGATGTAAGTGGAAAATCTTTTTTTCTTTTTACAAGAGATTGTAAGAAGATAATTAATGAAGAAATGCATAAACAAATAAAAAATACCACAAACATGACAAATGACGCATTTTTCAAACGTTCCATTGGATCGTACTAATTAACGTCTTTCTACTTCCCTCCTCTATCTTCCTTCCTTTCTTTCTCTCCCCTCCTCTCCCCCCCCCAGTTAATTGAAACCCAGGAGACTCCTCTTGCATAAAATCAGATTTATCTATCCATAAAAGGATTTCGTTAAAAATAGTCCAAATCCAGTGGCTCACAACTAAAAGCCTGGAGCTACTTAGGCGAGCCTGGCTCCAACCCCTTTCGCCCTTGCTCAGTCGCCGCGGTAAAGCAAGTGCTGCCTATTGCTAACTAGCTGGGGACCCATTAATTAATTGCAGAAAAACACAGACATTATGTCTGTGGGGCACGATTTTCTTCATACCCCAGAAGAAAGAGTGCGAGCGCTTGTGCACACGTGTGTGTGTGTGTGTGTGTGTGTGTTGCTCCCATGCACAGCCTTTGTGAACTGTCTCAAATGTCCCCCATGCAGTTTGTAATAAGTGGGAGCTAACGATGGTCCGCAGTGATTGCGAAGAGCCAATCGATCGTCCAAAACACGTTGATTGTGGAAGACGGCAGAAATGATTAAACAAATGTAAGCAGAGCAGAAAAGGTGGCGAGAGGCGATGAGGTTTGGTATCGGTGTATCGAACTATTTTAAATAACTTTTAGGGGTGAAAACTTTAATTTTTAAGTGATAAGAGCTTAGAGAATAATGCTGGAGTTTATGAAAATCGAGACTGAAACATTTCAAGTCTGTATTGGTTTGAACTTGTTGGCAAAATTTTGAATCTGTTGGTGTGAGAGGGGCGTAAAGGCAGGAGCATGGCAATACGTGAAGGGAACACAACCTCAGCTGTTGAAAATCAAACAGGTTTTTTATTTTTATTTGCTGAAACTGAGCAAGTTAGTAAGTAATAATTAAAATATCATCCTGTTACAAACATATTTTTTTTTTATTTTGAATGGTATGCACAGTTTTTGGTTGGAAGAACCGTCTGATGATAAAGCAAAAGAGCATTAAGCAACTAAAGGAGCTTTCAATAGAACTGTTAGATTCCTAATAAATACTTTAATAATTACAAAAAAAAATCCCAGAAGTTAATAAAAAAAATTTTTTATGTGTTGAACTGAATGTTTTTAAAAATATTAGAAATGTATTACCTATAACAATAATAATGAGTTGTAGATAAAGCAGTGAGTCCAAAGTGAGAATGTCATTTATAGTTTAAGAAACTTGACTGTCAAAGATTTTAATTGGATTTTGAAAAAAAAAAAAAAAGTGACTTGTGAATCTCTCTCAATATTACTATGTGAAAAACCTTAATTCAAAAATCCTGAACGGCTGTAACAAACAATTACCACATTTAGGTTTTCTGCACTGTCCACTGCTTCCTTATTACCACTACAGTGTTTTCTTTTGGGGTTATGGGTGGCTCACTTCCAAATAGCTCTGGATTTATAGCACTCCAGTCTCCCTTATTCCTCCCATGGTGTACACAAGGTGTTGTTATTTGGACCTCAGCCAAACATAGATATTGGTACCACAGCAACCTCCTTAGTTATTTGGGAATTGACTACGGATCAGATGCTTGGTACATAATTAAGCCGGACAGGGAGTTTTCAACAAATTCAAAAAAAAAAAAAAAAAAAGAAGAAGAAGAAGCCTTGGGGGCGACCATTACTGATGAAACACCCTAAGGACAAGGTTCACATGTGGGAAGCTCCAACTGAGAGGTTTTCTTATTAATTCTCCATCATTGGATATAAAGTGACTCCCCCCCTTCCCCCCCCCCACACACAATGCACCAGGTGACAGAAATGGCAAAATTATGACATTCAGTTGTTTCCTTATGTAAAAATATGCGCATGTATGAGCCCACACTTATTGGTTTGTTTGCATTCGCATTTGGCTTAAAAGTGATACATGATGCAGCTGTGTTGTACCTCCAGTCGGTGCTTCCAGGCTCCAGCTCTCTCTTTCTTGTACAGGAAATTAATAGGCAGCTGCCACTGGTGCGTTAAATTGCTTTGCGTTGGGTACTGCAGATAACTGGATTATTTATTTGTTATATGACCCGTATTAGAACGATTGGCTTCTGCTTTGCTATCGTCTTTAAATGAGATCTTGTTTCCTTGCATAGTTTTTGAAGACACTCCTTGTAATTGTTTCACACCATGACATGTGTTGCAAGGTTTGGTGTTTAATTCTATTATCTTTAATGGGATTCTTTTTTTTTTTTACAACCTTCTCTCATTGTAATAAGATCAAAATTAAAAACGTATAGATTCTCTAACTTTTTAAATTAATAGCACATTTGTGTTCAGTGCACACATTAGCATGTGGCTCGTTGTTGATCAAGTGTAACTTTGCCATGACCACATTTAGATTTTGGTATTAAACGTAAATCCTTTACGCTTTCCAAACCAACCAGTTAAATATGTCACAGAGTAATTGCTTTGTAGTCGTTCATTGATCAGTGTCTATTAACCTTTGCTTGACTGGAGCAAAGAGAAACTTTAGCAGGTTATCAGAATTAAAGGTTTTCTCCCAAATCTGTTTTCCCAACAAACACAAATAAACTGAGCAAGTATATTATATCGAGTTTTGAGGAGTATGGCGAAACACATGCGTATCCACGCTGTGACCTAATAGCAGTTGCAAAGAGCATCCATTGATTAGCAGCCTAAGCACTGAGCAAGTGTCTGGAGTTGCCTTGAGCATTTTCAGGTAGTCTCACCGAGATCAGACTGTTTTCGTATTGGAAAGCACAAAACAGTGAAAAGTCAAAATCAAAACATGTCCAAGCCTGTCTCGTTCATAAACATGGTGTCAAAACTTGTCATTTTGATGACACTGATGGCTGATAGATGAAGAGCACTAGGACCATGGAGGGATTGTGAATATATCTCATACAGCTGTCATCTGTCGCTGACATAATTTTTAGTCACATGGAGATTATTTGCTTGTAATTTTAATTTCGTTTACTATTTAATTGTGTATTTTTAGTAGAATACAGACAGAAATGTGCACACATTTTTAATGGAAACGCGGCTACTGATGGTAGGAGTGATGGCAGCGAGTTTAAACACAGGATGGAAGGGAGGAAGACTAAGAGAGGCATTTTGAAATATTTGAATGTACACCGTAATGAACAGCAGATAGATTGGCAGAGTTGGAAAATGTAAATTTTTACTACATTTCACAATTATGGGTTACTTGGTGAGAATCTTACACACAAGCTCAGACTGAAATGCAAAAAAATATTACTATTGTAACGTCTCAGAATGCGGAGATGTTCACACAGATTGATTCCTTTACAAATCAAACCATTATTAACCATTATTCATCGTTTTATCATCTCATCCTCTTACTCTTACATCCACCTAGCTTTTCTTCTGTCTGTGTCTTGCCATTGTGCAGCGAGGACAGCTTGCTGTTTTCCTCTGCAGCAGGGGGGATTCCACACACACGCACACAAAGGACCACTGTCAGTGGGAATCTCCCTCAAACCCCTGCTGCTGCCTGGCCTGGCATCGTCTCGCGCTGCCTCCGCACATATGCATGTCATGTGGTGTCAGTGCCAAGGTGGTCGTTGATGTTATGGGGCCTGATGGCAGCATATTCCCTGCTGATAGCGATGATTGCTACACTCAGGTGCACCTCTGCAGTTTGAGCTTGTGTTCGTGTGCGTGTGTGTGCCCTTTAAGCCCGCCCTTCACGTTATTGGTCAGAGCCTGGGCTGACTGGTTAACCCTCTGTAAGAATTGAGCTTGGCAGCTTTGGGTTTACGAGACCGCTCTATGCTCTGTTTCACCGGGTTCAACGTCTTCTTGCCCCCGTTCCCCCCCCGTCGTACACTGACCCTCCTGTTTTTCCATGTGGCTGAGCTTCTCGCAGTAGGGCCTGACTCACACACTCTGGCGGCTGTGCAGAGGATCATCGCTCCACTGACTTGTTTTGCGTCCTCTCTAGCTCCATTTAAATGGATCTCTTGTGTAAATATATGCAAAACCGTCAAAGATACTCCTGAGTGGATCTTGTGCAAATGTTATGCCACGACATTCATCTCTGTTTCAATGCTGGTTCCCCATAAACTATAT
>NW_006799963.1:273400-335549 GCF_000485575.1 Poecilia formosa | reverse complement strand
TCTCTCTCTCTCTCTCTCTCTCTCTCTCTCTCTCTCTCTCTCTCTCTCTCTCTCTCTCTCTCTCTCTCTCTCTCTCTCTCTCTCTCCCTCTCTCTCTCTCCCTCTTTCTCTCTCCTCCCACTTCTCCATCCTGATCCACTTCAATTATGTTTCCTCCCATTCCTCCTGATCACTTTACAGCTCAGCAGCACCTGTGCTAATTGTAGCTGTGATGATTGCTGATATGTTTTGCATCCTTAAAGGAGTTTTACAGGAGGGGGACGACAAATAAACATCCAGCCCCAAGGCTTTTTGGGTAGCGCAGCTCAGCCGAGCAGATGGCCATCATATTATATGAGCGAAGCTTCTCGCGGAGGCTGAGGTGTGGGTGGGTGGGGTGTAATGAGTCCGCGGTGGGAGGAGGATGGAGGAGTAAAGAGGGGAGATGAAGTGAAGGAAGGAGGTAGGAGGTAGGAGGTGACGTAGGAGAACAACAGAAGGACAGAAGACTGAGGAGTCCAGCGCTGGAAAAGGTTCCTGTTGACATAGCACAGTTAGCTTAGCATAGATGCTAAAAATCGACGGAAAGGCCTGGGTTAGCTTACAGCTAATTTGAGCAGGAAATGTTTAAAAGCTTATCAAAGCTCTTTATGCATGTAATACAGGTGACACTTAAAAAAAAAGTGACATCAACAAACAGCCTTAAGTGTACTCAATAAAAGTATTCGATAAGCCGCTGTGGCGACTAAAAATGACTTCATAGAAAGTTAGTCACCATCTAGTCACCCACAGTTCCGTTAAATTAAGAATTGTCTTGTTGAAATTAATTTAATTCTCGAGAGTTTTCTTTAACATAACGCAAGAAATGAAATGAAATGAAATAATAATTGGGGAATTACTGTAGATGGCGCTGATATTGGCAGAATATGAAACTGGGCTGTTGGTTTTACGTCAAGACGATATTTTGTTATTGTGGCAATAAAACATCATCCTTGGATTTAATCGATAATAAAACTGCTTATTAGTTATCAGTACAGAAATCGGGGGAGGCCAGGTTGATGAGTATTTTGAGTTAGTCAAGCTTTTACTACCAACCTTTTGGTAGTGTTTATGATGGTATAACTTCTCTATTATTAAAAAAGAAAACAAAACAGTGGAATTATTTCTTTTTTTAGTGATAAGAATCTCTAATCTTTCTAGCAGCAGATTAAACATGCACAAATTCACAGGATGGAATCACATGGCACGATCTGCATTTAAATATATATATATACGTATATCTTTCTCTGACATTTAATATTTGCTTCATGTTTTGAAACGCACAAGAAAAGTTTTAAATTCCAACTTAAGGTAACTAACGCAGTTATATTTTCTTTAAAAGAGCCAGGTGTGGACACGGTGGCTTTCTATCTCTCACCTATCCACCTTGCTGCCCCCACCATGGCGCCTGCCGCCGTAATAAATGTGCTGCCAGTTCTCCCCGCTGTGGCTGTCTGAGGTCTGACCACATATTATATGGCAACCTATCTGAAGTGGACTGCATATTATATAGCAGCCTATTTGCTGGAATGATGAGATCCGGACACCTTCGCCATTATTTATTAGATAGGACCAGAGCGGCGTGAGGCTGGGTGGCCTCGGTTGGCAGGTGTGAGCGTGAAGAAAGGGTTAAAGAAGGAAGAAAGGAGGAAGGAAACTGAAAAATCTAAAAGTAAAAAAATCTAAAAGTAAACTAGGGATAAAAAAAAATAAATAAAAAAAATAGGAAAGTAATTTATTTAATTCTAATAGGCTGCTGTATGGAGCAGAGCTTCCTTTGAGCATACAATGAAGCATTTGTCATCTCACAGCCTTTCTGACGACAGAGTGCTAGGAAACAGCAATATATATATATATATGTATAAATGTTAGTCTAAATAAAAAATAGCTGACTACAGTTTATGGCAAATTGCTTTGCTGCTTTGAAAAATGGCCAAAATCCTCCATGTTCTAACAGGGGTCAGCCTACTTTGTTAGGTGTGTTCTCCTGGTGCAAAAGACAAATGATGTACTTTGCCTTGGGTCAACTGGGCTTTCCCATCCCATAATGACCTTTCAGGGAGCTGGAAGAGAATAGGTGTTCCCATAGCGATGAAGTACGCCGCACATCAAATGTGTGCAATGGCAAACTAATGTTTTTAGTGCAGCAGTATGACCTCCCAACCTCTAATGGACTGTTTTGCTGTTCATAAATCACACAAATACATCAGTTGAGCGGAGTAAAAGAAAAAAAAAAAAAGGAGTTTTGTGCTCGGTTCTTGTTTGAAATCCTACTCTGTGACAAACGAACGAAGAAGGATCTAGAGTTGGTTTCAGTTAAGATGCGTCCTCACGTTCCACTTGCTGCTAAGGGGGGGAAAAAAACTAACAGTCCTCTGTGTGTGCATGTGTGTGTGTGTAAAGGTTCCCTGAAGGAGAGAAGATCTCTGTCAGTTTGTCACCACACACAAGCTGCCAAATTTTATGAAATACCAAATTACTAATTGGCCCAGTGTTAGGTTTCCTGCCTGGAAGTGAGACTGTAATATCTAGGCCTCTATTAGGATCACAGAGAGAAGCACTCTCATCCGGTCCCCCACTGTGCTGGCAAGCCTCTGCTACTTCACAGCGTGGCGGTGGAAATGAAGGACAAAAGACCTCTGAAACACAACCAAATGCTCCTACAGTAACGCTCCCTTCAAAGTTTGACGCCTGAACTTTTGTCAGAAAAATCAACAAGCTATGTAAAATATTTAGCTTCTTATATTAATACCTTCATTTAGATTTCAAAGGGAAGTACGACACCATGAAGGATTCCGAGCATTCTCTCTTCAACTGGTTCACAAACTTGCTTGTGCTTTTCTTAATATGGAAAAAGGCTGCTTTATTCTATCGTGTATGTAGCAAGGTACTGTTGTTTTCCAGGGATAAACTGTGGAATTCTGGCCACATTTAGTGGCGCCTCTGCTGAAAATGTGTACCAAAAAAAAAAAAGTGCATATAGTCAGTGAGGTAATCAATTTGATTCTCTCAAAAGGTGAGAAGTAATAATAAGACAACACTTAACAGAAGCAGGTCAATCAGAGAACAGAAGGAGAAGTTATCCTCCACCATCCTTGGTGTCATAATCCTTCAGTCATAATCCCCGCAAGTGTTCTTCCACCAAACACCTTAATCCTAATCTCATCTGGCCAAAGCGTTCAGTTTCAGTTAAAGCCCCAGGAGTGATTGGCAAACTTCACAGTCAGTGGCATCCTCCTCAAGCGTTCTGTATGTCAATAAGAGTTTAATAGTTATGTTCTTTAACAGTTAGCAGGAGATTTTCTCACGTCTTATTAAGATTACCGGTATGTCTTATTTTCTAAGCATCCTGCTTAGAAAATAAGCGGCAAGAGAAATATGGACCAGTAGAAATGTAAATCTGTGATCATATTCATACCCAAGTGAAACAGGAAGTCACGGATTAGGAAATGAATTTTGCAGAAGTTTAGATTGAAAATTCTAAAATTACTAAAAGCATAAACTTAAAAAAAGCTAGTAACTGCTATCAGTTGTAGACTTTGAAAATTATCTAACATGATTTTTTTTTTTCTCTTCCCACAAAATAAAAGGAATGTATCCAAATCAAAAGCGGGGTTTTCCAGAGTGCGATTATATTATTGCAATGAAAGATGAATTCATTTCAAGGCTTTTTTTTTTACACATCTCCACCAGGGATGCCAATAAATGTGGCCAGCTCTATAAATAGGACTCTCTAAGGTAATGAATATTCAAAACCAAAAGCAAGGATTTGGTTGAAGGGGAGTTCACACAAAAGACAGCAGGTCCGCAAATCAGCATGTAATCAAATGTCCTAACCAAATTAATGCTAATGTATCACATAAAACATTTTAATGACCAGTTTAAACTGTCGATAGGAAAAAAACAAAACTCTGTCCCAAAACAAAAAAAGATATTAATTTACTAGTAGGATCTTAAATACATTATCAATTTACAGACTTTAACTTAGCAACTGTGTGACTGACACCACTTAAAATAAGATGTCTGCAAATTAATAGAATAGCTTACAGAAAGAAAAGACTGCTGTTTATTTTCTGTTTAGCAGCACCATCCCTTTCTTTCTTTTTTTTTTTCCAGGACTCCTAATCAAACACGCCTTGGGCCACGAGATGGATAAACACACACAGATTCTGGCAACATTTCAACTCCTCTCTGAAGCGGTGCAATGGGAGAGAGAAAGGCCTGGCACACAAAACCACACAAACACAAATCACTGTAATTACTAAACACATAGTTTATTGTAAAAAGAGATGTACCCTTTCATCCAGAAATGATTAACGAATTATGGCAGTTGACAGGTGTCGCTATACGGCGACACAAATAACCACGTAGAACTTAAAATGCTCATCACGTGACCAGACGTACCACTTCTTTTTTAAGTTACCCATAAAGTATGAAAAACCACTTTTAGAAAGACGTTTATTATGCAAAACACAATTTCTTTTGTCCGTTTTTCTGGCACATGCGAGGGGGGGGGGGTAAATAGGATTCTTATCAAAAAATGTTTCGATTTGTTTGTCATACAGGGTGGGCGACAATCATTTTAGACATGACGCACATCTGGATTTATCTTATTATTTTTCCCTTCCAACAGTTTGTTTCTCTTCCAACCACTCAAGGGGTTGAGTTGATTCCAGTGCAAAACTGTGCAATTTGGTTAGCTAAGGAGCTGGCTTCCCTTTAGAGAGTCTCGACAGTCCTCACGGCTTCAACCCGACGCTGGGAATGTTTCTGTGGAGCTCTAAAGCTCGCTTTGCAAGACCCCACCAGGCACTGAGCCCCTTTTATAAAGCATTTCTCTTTTTTTATTTTTACACTTCTTCTTACAGGGCTTCCAGCTAACCGGCAGAGTTCTGGTATTAGATATAAACATCATCCAGCAACTCCCTGAACCACAGTTTAATCATGTCAGCTGCTTGTAAGGCTGATTGGAGGTCAAACCCTGTATGCCCATCCGTGGCTTCGGTATTGATGGTGATGTAGCGCCGTTGCTCAGGCACATGCTCCGGCTCATCTCCTGGAAAATCGTGGACCGAGGCGTGGAGATGTCGGAAGCAGTCTTGTCTGTGTGGGGTTCCGCCGAACCGGTGGCGGTGCGGGGAAGACGGGGGGAGGGGGGGGGAGCCCACCTACACGTTTTGCGACAGAAATCGGACTTTCTTTTTCGTCAGCAGCCAGCTCCTGACGTCCTTTAACGTGGGGAGTTTCATTTTGTCTTTGTTTTTACTGTAAACATTCAAGAAGATGCCGAAGACCACCAGGAGGCCACCCCAGATGTACCTGTAAAAAAGGCAAGACAAGTTGAAAATGGTAAAGACGGCTCGGAGAGAACGCTTACGGGATGCCGATAATTATTATTTGAGTGCCTTCTTAAAAATACTATTTTTTTTCTTCTTCTTCTTCCCATGCAGAACCAATAAGAAGTGCTGATCAGAGGTTCACATGCCTATTCACGGTTCTGTATTTGTGGATTTTTCTGTGGGACGAAACTCCAAATTACACGCAGAAAATGTATCTACTTTCAGATTTTACATACAGCGCATATGTAAACTATTTGAAACAAAATTCTATTTGACAGGCTATTGGATGATGTTTGCGTTATTAAAGGCGAAGCCACAAGTATTGGAGTCAACTGTGGACCTTAACTTGCTCTTAATTTTGGTTGTTTTACATGGTGGGATGAAGATACAACAAATACTTTCAAGTCGTATCAAAAAACAAGGATCAGGTTAGTTTGAATTTATAACTGATTTTCTTTAATCCATACAGGGTTAACATAACAGGTCATTTTTCTGACCTGGACAGGCAATGTTAAAAGCAGAGTCTGCTTCCAAAACCGATCAATAATGGGCGTATGCAAACTTCTGACTGGCACCATGTCTGTTGTTCTGAGTAAAACGGCACTAAATGCAACACTTTTCAAGTGGGGGAAGCAGAAAACCGCAAATTGGCAAAATATAAAAAGATATAAGGGAAAGAACTGAAAGAATGAAACTGGCCAGGTTGTACAAAAGTTTTTAGGTTTTTTTTTCTTAAGATATCTCGACATGCGTGTCAAAATTCATAACAAAGAAGGAGCGCCAGAGGTATGAAGAAAATCAGTCCCCTCTGACACAACCGCAGAGTTAAGACGATAAGTCAGAGAGTAAAAGGTGAAGGACAACGATAACAGCAGGGGATAAAAGTCAAGGAGGCCAAATCGAGTTTTCTTCAACAAAGAAGAGATCAGTGGCATCACGACACTCTGGAGCTTACGGAAAGACTGAAGAGGCAAAAGTGAAAAAGGTGATGGTACTTACTGGAAAGTGAACGGTTTGGTGAAGAACATGAAGGAAAGTATGATGGTCATGGCCTTTCTTCCAGTGGTCACTGGAAAAGAACCAACCAAAAGGAAGGCAGCGTTTACATTTCTACAATAAATCTCAAAAAGATGAAAAAAGTTCAACACAAGTTACTTTCAAACTTGACTTTCAACTGCTGATATAAGCTTTTATTTTATACACATTGGTCCTAAAGAGATAACAGATTTGTTTGGGAGGAAAAAAAAAGTTTGTGGCATATAAATGAGTATTTTCAATTATTTACAAACTTTTTCCTGTTTGACATATTTCTTGTACAATTCAAATGAAAAGTAACGATACTGTACGGAGAGACCATTAACATTTTGCTACAGGTTGCAGTAAGCAAATGTCTGGAAAAAAAAAAAAAAAAAAGTTTAATTGTTGTTTGCAATTTTGTTTCATGTTCACAACAACCGATAGCTGGTGTGAACACAAGATGACTAAAATTTAAAAAAAATGAATAAAAATGTACTTAAGATTGACAAAAGATCCAGACAACACAATTCAACAAAAAGCTGTGATGTCTTTTTGGACGGTTTCCCAATGAATGATTTTTTTCCTGTTAAGCTGTATAACAATCTTTTTCTTTTTTTTTTTTTTAAAGCACAAAAACTGGCATTAAAAAACAGCTGCACATATATGTTTAACTGTCGTGTTTTATTATGTAGTAATAAATGTCAAAATTTTGTGTTAGGTATGTAACTACAGACAAGAAAAAAAACAAAAAAAAAACAAACAGAAAATATTTTCCTGTGTCTCTGACCTGTTACTGCAACCAGGGCGCCAAACAGCTTGATTAAGGCCAGCACAAAGGAGATCCCAAAATAACCCGTAAGAGAGAAGAAGAAGGCATAACCGTACGTCTTAACAGGATGCTGCAAGAGAGAACATAAGAGTCTTTTCTGAGCCTTCAGGCAGTCTTGTTGGTCCATTAAAAATCAGAAGCTTTTTTCCCCATTTCCAAAAAGGACGAATCAAAGAGCACAGAGAGACGAACTCAGAATCAGAATGCACAAAAACGTGATTTTATTCGATTAAAACACGCGCACACACACAGTAAACACAGTCAACCCCATTAACAGGCAGGGATATGTAATAGTCTTACAGGATATTTACCTCTGAGCAGAAAGCCACAGCTGGGCCCAGCCCACCCACACAGAGCAAGCCTCCCAGTATGTAGATGAAACCGATAGAGTACGAGTACAGCACCTGTGAACACACGACTAAACGATGAATCAGTGATGTCACACGTCGGGGCTTAGCTTCATCCTTTAGTTGAAACGCTAAACACAAATGTCGGCAGGGATAAACTTCCCGTGTTTATCTCCCGTCATGTCAGCAGATCTGCAGGTCAATATGTTCTCGTTTTGATCTCACTGAGAGTCATAGAGCCTGGCAAAAAATTAACTTTAAGTAAAGGAGTCTTTGGATTAAAACTTGGCAAAAATTGGGGAAAAAAAAAAAAAAAAAAAAACAAAAAAAAACAAACAAACTATGAAATGACAAATAGCACAATTGTTGGCAACGCTGTATTCAAGACTTTGTAAAAATCTATGTCCAATCACAGCATTTCACGAGGTTGGAGAATAAAGAGACAGATCTTTGACTATTCCACTTTGATTACCCAGAGTCCTCAGTCCTGACTTAAGTTTTCCTTTAGTAAGTTCCCACTGGGTTTAGCTCTGGGAACTGAGACCATCACACTAGAAGGTTGATTTTGATCATGTTTACCCATTTCTTTAGTTATTTGGCCAAAAATGATCACCCATCATTAATTTAAAGGTATAGTCCACCAAACTTGTACTCAAAATATCCTGGCATTTCAAACATTTCAGGATGCCATGCTTCCCCAACAAGAACTCAGCTACTTTGACAAACAAAGAAAGGCTCACAACATCCTCATATTCATCAGTTGTTGTTTTGGAACTTAGCAAGAGTGTTTTGCATTTAGAAAATTCCATCTTAGTTAGTTCAGATTAAAGTCCCAACAGATTTCAGTCAGCTTTTAGGCGTACGTCGACGTCGGTAGGATAGAAAAGGTTTTATCCAGACATTCCTCCTTAACAGCCGACTGCTTTTGCCCTTTATTTAGTGGCAAGATAAACCTGGCTCTTTATCCAGCTTAGTGCCCGATGGGTAAAAGAATGGGCCTCTGTCATGTCATATTTATACCCCACAGACACAGAAAGCCCTGAATTACTGATTAAAAATGCCTCAAAACTACGATGAACATCAAACAGTGAAGGACATATTTTAAAAAAAAAAGAAGCAAAAAACACCTGTTACGTTTATTTTAAAAGGGAGCATAACCAATAAGTTTATTAAGCTTCCCCACCAGACCAATAAAATGTTCAGTATGACATTGTGCTGTGGTAATTAAATGACACAATTACTCTAAGGCTTTTTACTCATCTGTCCTGTGCGCCGACAAATTTGTCACATCTGCATACGTTCTTTACCAGCAATCTGTGAATATATATGTAAAAAACTATTCACCATTTCAGAGTTGGAGCCGTTGTGGAGCTTCATGGCCTTTTCCTGCACATTTCCAATCACGGCATCTGCACACAGAGCCAGGGAGATGAGCACAACACCTGCAAAACAAAAACACATATTTACTACAGACGTGTTACATGTAGGTGCTTTTTAATAAAAAATATTGGATATAAATGCGGTATGCATGTTCTGTGAGACACTGATTAGTACTAAATGCTAATGCTGGCACTTTAGTAAATCATGCAGGTCTCGGAAATAAAGACAAGAACCTAACGCAATGCTTAAATAGCATTTTCTTTCTCTCTAGCTTGGTTACACAAATAAGTAAGAGAGATGCTTGAAACCACTTTATTTGCAGTGAGTGTTGTCCTTAAATTATTAATACCCTATCAAAAAGGCATTGTTGAGGCAGCACAACTCTATATGGGCTAAAGTGACGGCATTTGAGGTCGTCTCTGAGAACTGCCCAGGTTTGTGGATGATGAAGGGATTGATTACCTGTCACATTGAAGTTCGGAGCTACTTTGCTGTCAGCCAGGGTAAACCAGATGAGTCCCAAACTCATGCAGAGAGCAGCAGACACATCAGTCAAGTTATACCGTTTACCTTGAACACACATAAAAAAAGTAAATAATAAATTCTCATTGGCACCATGCACGGATCTGTTGTAAAAGTCTAATAAGACACTTTTAAAATATTTATAGTTTGAGAGACAGGTTAAAACATAACTCACAAAAGTTTTTCTTTTAGCATTTCACATAATTCCAAGTTTTAGGGGTGATGCAAAAAAACAATGAAAAAAAACAAAAAAACAAAAACGGGAAAGGATAGGAGAAAAACAACAAGATGAAAACAGACTGACGGACGGGTGCCTTAAGGTTGACAAGAGGACGCAGCATCAGGTTAGCTCTGGTCGGCTTTGATTCCCCCCACTTGCCTTTGAAGGGCCTCACATCAGATGCAACCCCGAGAGCCCCTCCCACATCCTTCTCTTCCACTTTCTCTTCTCCTTGCATTCCAAGGGAACAAATGTTTTTTTCGCTCTACCCCTTGAGGGACCCTGGTCCTCACATCTGCTCGTCGAAAGATGAAGGAAACGGGGTGGGGGCAAAAAGAGGAGCACTAAACTCATCTGATGTTTCGGACATGGAACCTTGGGAAGGCCAGTGCTGCTGCTGCTGCTGCTGCTGCTACTGCCGACTGAGCTCTGACGACCGAAGACAACAAAAGGTGGATGAAAAGGATGGAGTGAAAGTTGAAAGGTGATGGCTGCTTCAAAAGATGCCAGCGATCACAGGAACGAGGTGGAAAGTGTCCCTGATGGAAAGTCCACCTGTCTTAGCCGATTACATTTAAACTGTTTTATGTCAAATAAAGACTTGGGAAATGTGGCTATTTACGATTATGCCCATTTATGCTCTGGTTTTTAGGATTTAAAACTTTTTTTAATGTTTTTTTTATGAAATTGGAACAGATTAAAAAGAAAAAAAAATCAAACAAGCCAAAAAAATAATAAAAAATGCAATTATTGAACTATTGCTTATTCAGATTTTCCACATATTTAAATACTGCTAATGTTAAATTCAATGGCACAAAAAAAAATAACTTTATAAACACAACTGATTTATTATGAAGTTCTTCAATGACACCGACAAAACTTCAAAGTATATCTAAATGATGAAAAGCGTTTCTAAGAGTAGCTAACCTTGTATAAAAACTCCTCCGATCATGACTGGGATGAGTTTGCAGCACTTGAAGATGACCTGGGTGGGGTAGTTCAAGTACCCTAAAGAGGTATTGGATAGTCCCATAGTTCCTACTGTTAGAAATGCAATCATCATGTAGGTCTTCCCTGGTATCCTAGACAAAGGAGACCGAGAAAGACAGTGAAAAAAAAGAGAGATGACATGGAAATGAAAACAGATTTAGACCCTATCTAGACTACTAGAAAACATTTTCTATGTGCATGTTATTTTCACCCCTCTTTAAAAATAAAATAGTCTTATCCTCTGAAGTCCATCACATTATCCACTGTAATGAGATGCACTAATATTAGGCGGCAACAGCAACAGAAAATTCAAAAGCATAAAATCCAGCAAATTTGTAAATGATTTCCATAAGGTACAGAAACTCCTCAAACAATTGTACGTTGTGTTTTCTTCGACACTGTTTGGCTCATCAGGTGGTAAGTTTGTCAGTTTACATTTGAAGTTAAATAACGACATATTCTGTAAAAAGTAGCTCCACAGTTGCTACGGTTTCAGGTATAAAGTCTGTAATTGCGGCAAAAACAGTTAATTTTAAATAGACGACAGATGAAAACAGTTTTAATGACAAACAAAAGTATACAATTATTTGCATATATTGCTAATGGAAAAATTATTCACAAATATCTGCTGAGGGTAGAATTAATCAGTTCTAGACTGATCATGTAATCAGCTATATTAGATTTTTAATTTGAGATCGTCAAATTAGATTCTGAATCCATAAAACAACCCAAAACAAACAAAAAACAACAACAAAAAAAAACAGTAAAATAGCCATGTAATTTAATATCAGTAGGAAGCTGTGGAGCAACTGTGGAGCTACTTTTTACAGAATATGTCGGATGTTAGTCTTGGTTGCAAGGCTTACGAGTCATATATATTTTGTTTTTCACTCTGTCAACAAATTATTTCATGGACAATTCTTAAATTAAATGACAAAATCTGTAGGTACCTTCTGCGTTTGTCCTGCGTGAACTGAAGCTCAACGAGTCCAAACATGGAATAAAAGCCAAACTGTACCAAAGTGAGGTACCAACCAAAAGGTTTGAATCCTTCCACAGAAAATATTAATTCCTACAGGGTAAGGACACATACAGAAATGAATGCAGAGTACTACCAGAGAAAATCAGAACACGCTTCAACACGAAAACCTAAGAGTAAACGACGGCATGGATAGATTTCATCGAACATTTTTTCTTTTCCCCACTTGTATTACCTGCAAATATCCATAGATAAGGTAAAAGAGGAAGACTCCAGCCACACAGATGAAGAACTGTGTTGGGGCACTTAAGCTGCTGAGGTTGATTCCCAGAACCCTCAGCTCCTCCACAGACTTGATGTGAGGCGACATCACCTCTGTGGACGACGGAATGGAGATGGAGATGTGCTTCCGCGAACTGTTGTAACCCACCAGGCCATACTTGGCGCTCATTGTGTCCGTGGCAACTGGAATCTGTGAGAACAAAACAAAACACACAGGAAGGGTGTGAACAGTCAGCCACAAAATAAATATTTAAACAGCAAGAGGTAGATGTTGAGAGAGGTACATCTTCACCTTGTCAATTCTCTTTCTGATAAATGTATCATATTCTCATATAGGGGTGTCACAATCAGGATTCTTGTTGCCGATATTGATCTGAATCATTTAAGAATAGATATTTAATTAAACTAAGAGGCAACCTGATTAATGTCATGCATATGCAGAAGTTTAACACACTGCAACCCATCCATAGTGGTCTACATCAGTATTGTGATTCTGTAGCTTTTGACAAAAGATGTAGAATGTGTTTTTCTTGCCAGTGACGGACATTTTCTCCCCGTCACACCAGTTTTTGCGGGTCAGTCAAAAATGCAAGGGTTAACCAGATGGTTCAAAACAACATATAAAGCTACGTTCTTTAATGACACACTCCTGGGCTAGGAGAAAAGTAGCATGTTGATACCAGCTATTGATAATTTGACTCGTATTTCAGTGTCGTCCTAGTTAAAACGTTCGAAAAACATTGCTTCCTCACTGAATAACCTTATCGCTTTCTTCTTAACTACACTGTTTCAAATGCACTACTACTCTCCCAGTGCCTGGTGCAGTAAAAGTTTAGTTTCAGCCACAATTCTGGAAGTAAAAATCAAGTCAATTCAGCTAAACATGTGTTTTTCGTGCAGCTCTACTGCAAAATTTTAACAGATCACACAACACAAAAATTTTTGATTCTTTCTTATAAACATGTTCTTTTATTATCTAGATATTTCAAATGCATTGTTTTTTTAAGACAAAGCAGAAAATGTACCTAGTTGTGGTGGCAAACCATTCATCAAAATTGCTGATCTGAAACCACAACGGTCCCCGACCTGAACTGCCATTTAAAACTGGCCAAGTTGTATGAATATTTAACTTGACTGACGCATAAAGTAGCTACGTGTTCTGAATAAGACATATTGGATGGGCTACAGCATCCCAGACAGACCAAAATAAAGCATGTCAACTGTCTGCGTTCAATAAACTATGAATTAAATGACCAACAACAGCTGCAGACTTCTGGGTTATCCTATCAAAGTTATTACAAACAAGAATTGCTTCAATAATAGCTCTTCGTTGCCGGCTAAGTTAGCTTTAAAAGCGAACTGCTTACCTTCAGTAACACTTCCGGGAGTCTTTAAGCGTGTATTTCCTCCTTTTCAGAGGCAATGTTTATGGGAATCATTGCCCTGTCCGTACAATCTTCATCTTTTATGTAGTCTAGAGCGTTTCATGATTCCGATTTCAAGTGACAAACAGTTCAAATGCGAAGGTAAACCCGTTAGCCTGCTAAAACCTGCTAGCCTGCACTGGCTGCAGTGGCAGGAGCAGCCAACAACTTCCGCCGAACTCTGAACTCGAACGCTATTGGTCAACAGAGACGCGCTGATGCAGGTGCAGAAAAAATTAACTGCGCGACACATTAATCCGTTTTAGTCAGAACATTAAAAATAAAATATAGTGTTTTGAGAAGAATTAAACAATACGTTGTTTAATAAATGTATTTTAGATGCAGCGGAAACAGTCAGACTGCATAGCAGGTGGACTCACCTGTTTGGAAGAATCCATGTGAACTTGGTGAGCGTATGTTGCCGTTTCCTGTTTCACCACCACTAACGTGCTACTATATAAAAAAAAGAAAACAAATACCAGGGTATCCGGTAAATCCGGTTACCTGAGAATTTCCTGCAGCCATACTATGCTACGTAGGTATACGTAGCATATTGAAGATTGTATTATAGCAATTCAACTCAATTAATCTGAAACGTATATTTTAGAAAATAAGTTGAAAAAGTTTAACTCATGTATTATTGCTTCATTACTGGTCGAGTGATATATTTCGAGTGTTTATTTACACCACTATGGCTTACTGCAATTGGGAACTATACGAAAATGTACATGTTTTTGTTCTTTCTCCGGTTCAACACACCTGAATCAAATAATGTTTAATTAGCAGGCCTCTGGAGAACTGTGACTGTTTGGAGCAGAGACACGTAAAATGGCAGGACAGGAGCTGGACATCCATGGCTTTTTACATTTGTGCAGAGGACAAATGACTTGAAAATTTTCCAGCAGAAACATCTCCACATGGAGGGTAAGTCTCAAGTTCACATAATAAACTCATAACATAAAAAAGTGGAAGATGATCTATATGTAATCAATATCAACTTTTTTTTATTTATATTAACATGTTAAGTTTTACTTTTCCTTAGCTGAACCTAAATGAATCTGAATGAGTACACACTACCGAGTCTGAAAACGATTAGTAGTAGTAGGAGGGAGCCTAACTACTACAGCAGTAGTCATAAGTGCTGTGTTAACTTCTTTGCGTATTCTTGTGAGTTTGCTTAATGTTTGGATGTCTTTCTTGATTTGATTGGCTGACTTCGTTTAAAGTTTACTTTCTACACGTGATAGCAGCTTTCTTGAATGCACACAGGTTGTGTTCAAGGAGTCTGAAACTTTAATCTTTAGGATTATACCTTTCTGATGATTATTATACATTTTGTCAGGTTTCAAATTAAAAAGAAAATTAGATGTTGCACGAGTTGTCACAACTTGCGTCTTTCCAAACAGTCATTATAGATGGAGGAGGCTCCAATAGCAGCATGTGCTGCAGCAGATTAGAAGAAGCCTCTGACAGAACACAACCCATTATCATATTGCTGTTATATGTTGACCAGTCAGGGGGAAGACTTAAAAATGTGTTTGAATATTTTGTAATATTTGTTGCATTTAAGTGATAGCAAATTATTAAAAAATACAACACATACATCTTGCAAAGAAAAATATATTTTATGTTATATTAACCCTCAATAACATCCTTTCAAGTAGGTGTCTTTTAGGTGACCAATTGCATTTGATAGCTCAGCTGTAATACCTAGCAGTATGCTCCATTTCAATCATATTCTGAAACAAACATGATTTTTTTAATAGTATTTATCAGATAGACAAAGAGAAATAAGGTCAAATAGCCAAAGTAGCAAATTATCACTTTTTTTTGACTGCACATTTGTACATTTCTGTATTGAAATGCTTTCAAGCCACTGAAATCATTTGAGACAAAATGTGTATGTGAGTTGTGTGTCACACACACAACTTATGTGGCGCCTTTGTATTGTTTCTGTCTTGCTGTAGTCCTGGCTGCTGTTTTCCTTCCGTTCCCACAATCTTTCGAGGCTCCTTCCTTGTTTCACCTTAAGTCGTCATTTTGTTTCTTGCCAGCTCTCCTCTGTCTTCGCCCGGCTTCCACGTGCTCGTGAGCTTTCCTTCCCATTGCGCTTTTACTCTCCCCTCCCCTTATTACATTAATTCTTTCTCAGCGTTCTCCATTGCTTCCCCTGTCTCTTAGCCATCTCATATCCCCGCCGCTCCCTCTTTGGCTTCCCCACTATAAGGCATGAAACTCTCTGGCCCATTCGTTGCCCTCCTCCCTCCACTGGTCCCCCCCTCCCCACCCCCTCCACGGCGTCCAGTCTCAAATCGCTCACTCTGCCTGCCTTGGTTTTTCACTCACTCTCACGCTCCCCCTGTCCTCTCTCCCCAGCCAGAGGTTAATACACTCCAGGATGGCATTATTTCCTCCCCGGCCCTCCGACAATATAAAAATTCAGAATGGACAGCTCAATCCCTCTTCCATCTCAGATTTGATTGTAATGGTATTGCCTCCTGTCCCTGGGAGGCCCCTGCTGCCTCGCCAACCCAGCCTTTATGACACTAAATGGCCCGGCTACAATTTTTCCATCTATTCAAAAAATTCTGTTAATAACTCATTTGGAATGAGCCGTCCAGACTCCGTGGACCGACTGCAGCCAGGGCTCTCACCTCTCGGCTCACAGGGGCCGCAATATACAAAAAAGGATGCAGGGCTGAATGGCAAATGCATTGGTTAATTAATCTCTCCGAATTTACAGCCCTCTTTTCCCCAAATGCCCCGTGCACTCCAACTGACAGTCCCAAAGAGACAACATTTTCATATTTACAACCTTTCATGGAGAAAGTGCTCAGCGGTGCAGAGTGGCGGCTGGAGCTGGTCGGACCACTTTTCCTTCCGCCTTGTCCAACTTTACAAGTGCAGCCATTCATCATGTATGATGGATTTATGTAATAAAACCCATTTTCCTTTTCCATACCACCCTATTAAATAATAAAATAATTATTTATTGATTATTCAAAAAGGTACATATGTGTGGGTAATGACTTTTGAGCATGCTACCGGACCTTCAATAAATAAAGCAGACGGGGGTGGAGGGAGGAGAAATAAAGTAGAAAAAGAGCGGATAGAGGAAATAAGAGATGAAGGGATATGACTTTTGAACCAGTAAAATCTGGATCCAATTCTGGACTCTTGGAAAACAGATCAGGAAAGACATTATTGGATTTTCAACAGTCTTGTATAAGAATGCAACTTATAATGTGTTTTTATACAGCAAGAAGACAACTAGGTTAGAGGCCTGAACAAAATCAAAATTTAAATTCTAACTTTTCTTTTGAAAAAATAAAAAATTAACACTTGTCATGGTATGATCTCTTTATTTCCCCAAGACAAGCAATTGTTTTTTTTTATTATTATTATTATTATTATTATTTTTCATATAGATTCACAGAACATTTTGCTGGTTACCTAAACTGACTGACTGAAATTTTATTATTATTATTATTATTATTATTAATAGCCTGTGACCTGCAAGTAATTGGATCTTTTTTTCATTAAGCACTGCTTACTTATGGCCCAGGTAACAAACACACTCTTCAGTTTTGCAGTTGTTACTTCAGGACACAGTCAAGGTTAGGTATTTTTAGTATGAGTGAGGCATCTTCAAAATCATGTCAGTGGAAGTAGAAAGGGTGTATCTGTTTTATAATAAGCTATTTTTTATCTAGACTTTGACAGGGGGTCTTGTAGCTTCTTAACTTTTTTTGTACTTTTTCAGTTGTGGTTCTTGTTTCACGGGGGAAAAAAAAAAAAAAAACAAACATCAGAAATGAGAAGCATCCATTTGCCGTAGGATATCAGTCAGTACCCTCCGTTAGGTCATTTTAATGAACCAGTCAAGGGGCAAATGTAGCTGAAGCAAATTTCAGCAGGTAACAGGAAAGGTGAACATATTGCAGCAAAGTTGCTCTGTTGTATTTTTTGAGCCTTCAACCTCTGTCTGTTATGAAAACTGTTGGATCACCAGGGAATAGTTAGTGATTCCAACCAAGCTTCCTGTTCTAATCACTAACACAAACTATAAGTTTGTCTTTATATTTCAGATGGCCCGTCTACACAATGAGGCATCACATCCTCTCCTATAATGAAAATGGACTTTGCGAGGCAGGATGGCTAGAAAAAATATTTGAACTGCTTTTGATTATCGTTCTTACAAATTGAATACAAAAAAATTGCATTGAAAACCAGAAAACAAACAAGGACTTATTTTCTTCACAGACAGACTCCTGAAGTGTTTAATTCTGAACTTTTAGTCGCCAAAAAAAGTTCTTCTCTGCGTTTTATGAGCTCTCCAGCAGGGTGACGGTGATGACATTTGTTTATTCTTGCTTTAATCTCCTTTCCAAGAAAATACACTTCAACTCCTGTAATCATGCTGCCCTTAACTTCATCCATCCTAATAGTGGTTAATCACCGTCTGTATCGTAGAAGGCTCCAGCCGTGGATCATTTCAAAAGAGACACTTTAATGTCAGCCAGATATTGCGTTGAGGGTTTCTTAATAACCCATTTGTGTTTGGTCTTATCCTCGGCTAAAGTGCACTCACTCTCCGTTGTCTTTTTCCCGTCTTGTCTCAAGCCTCCTGCATGCTACAGAAAACAGATGCTATCTCGGCTATATTACTTCTCAAAGCACTCATATCCTCTCCCATGTTATTTTCTTTGATCTGCTAGGCTTGCTGCCCTTACATTTTTCTTCCTCCCCTCTCTTCCTCTCACACCCTCAGACCCCCACACAGACACACAAACCCCCTCCCGCTTCTTCGTTCTCCTCTTCTTCATTTTCGCTTCCATGCTCTATCCTCTTTTCCTGAGAGCAGACGGAGGAGCCGCAGTGGTTTCTGGTGGCTGTGGATGTCTGAAATTCAGGCCATCGATTCTGCTCTGAATTTAATATTTTTAAACCATCAGAATTAGGTTGGTCACATGTTAACCTATGTGACATTCATTCTAAAAGTAGTTAATTTTCTATCTAAAACATGTACTGTTGATACTCTTAATTAAAATACTCTCTCTCAATCCTGGTTATGAATTTTTATATTTGGCACTAACAGGTCACATCCTACAAATAACTAGTTTACATTCTTGTAATACTGCTGTAATCTATGTTAAACTTTTAAAAAACATAGGCAGTCCTATCTGAAGAGTGATTTTTTTTTTTTCTTTCTTCTTCAGTGAGTCACTGTAGAATTGGAGTAGGAAAATACCCAAAACAAAACAAAATGTCTGTTGTGAGTCTACAATCAAAATATACCATAAAACATGTGTTAAAAAGCACAAATGGCATGGTGTAATTTAAAGTAAATGTAAAAATAAAAGTACTATCATAGATCTGTGATAATAGAGCGCATATTAAGACTCATTAAAGATACTTCTAAGCTAGTTTCCTAAATATCAGTGGGTAGTGTGTTCTGTTATATTACAAAACCTTCCCAAAGCTGTTTTAGGGAACTTCTAGCTATTTGGGTGTAGATAACCACATTGTTGTAGGGGGTATAATCAGAAACAGAACTTGTGACGTAATTTGGTATCGGATCATTACGAGCTTCTTCAAATGAAAGAACGAGGATTTTAAAATCACTGAAAGCAACAGAAAGCTAATCCACAACACCGCATTGTTCTCTCCTTTTGGCTCTGGAAGCTACAGAGTTTTGAAATGGTTTGATTGGCAAGTCCTGACCAATAAAATAAAATAAAATAAAATAAAATGAGCATGACCAACATAAACCTCACTGTGGATGAAAGCTCACCCATCCAGGTGTAATATGATGCCTCAGTTGAAAAGACCGTCATGCTGAATACTGTGGCTAAGTTTATTCACAGACGTCAGAAGAAGTGAAAGCAGACACTGGAGACCAGGGAATCTTTGACTTTCTTATGAGCAGCCAGGAGGGGGAAGCATCCCTCTTTGCAAGTATGCTTCGAATAAAAGGAAAGTAATTAAGCAAACAATTTCTCAGGAATTGTGCGTCTGCTTATCCCATCTACCATGCTCGCTCGTGCTCCAATACATCCAGACAGAAAACTGTGGGGTGGCTGGTGGTGCTGGGAGCGGAGGGGGGGGGATTGTCTTTGTCTCCTCAGAATGACGGTAAATGACACACATGTTTCATTGCCCATTCATTTAACCTGTGCTGTGCTTATGGAGAGAAAGGGATTTCGAAACAAATTACGTAGTGTCATTTAATTAAGAGTTTGGCTGTGAGCAGTAATCCTGTTTTTCCTCATAACCTTTAACTACTTAATGGATTTGAGAAGCTATTACCTTTCAAGATTTCTGTTTTTAATTATTTGGCGTATTGTCACCGATATGAAATGTCAATCACACACTGGGATTAATGCTGCAGTTTATGACTCAATAATATTTACTTATGATGCTGGATGATTCGGTTCGCAGGTACGCCAAAAAAAAGGAAAAAAAAAGAAACCCACTTGGTGGCCTAGTTGAATTTTCGTGTTCTTTAATCTCCATCCATCCTTTTACTAATATAGCCTAATTCTAATTCCATGAGAGGCCATTATTTACATAGATATTATAACAAGAAGCCATGGTAAATCTCACAGTAATATTAGAAGTGTGCCTTTGTGAATCTCAGATTGGATTATAATAATGACTCAGTTTTAATATGTACAAACTCGATTTATAGTTTTCCTCTTTTGCTGTTTATACTGTAGGTGTGCATATGTAAAAATATAATTTATGTCGTGCATATGTGTGTGTGTGTGTGTGTTTGGATAAAGTCAGCTGCAGAGGAACTCAGCTCTCAGCCTCATCATTTTTTGGCTTCGCTGTGAAAGTAGCAGGCAGAGTTTGTTTAGTTCCCCCCGGAGGACATTGCAGTTCCCCTGCCAACAGACAGACTGTGACTCCAGTCCTGACTGCGTACATGAATATCACCTTAAATACACGAGCCTCGCAAGGAAGGCATGATTTATTTTGCCAGGCGCTCACGGACTGCAAGGGCATGTGTCCAGATCTAAATCACAGCTGCTCCTGTGACAGCGCTCGGCATGCCCGTAAAATACGGATGTATTTTGAATTCCTAAGTAGATCAAAAATATATCTATTAGGAGACCCTGATATAGCTACTCTGAAAGTCGATAGTTTCACTTTTGTTAATGTCTAGGAACACACCTCGAGCACTTTAAATATTCACCGATTTATTCAAATTGCTGTTTTCACCCAGGTTTGACACGGCTCTTATGCTGCCGCGCTGGCTCCTCAGACCCCCACCCCCAACACCCCTGCACACAAGCCCCCCATGGCACGGGGCATGTAATCATCCTGAAAGTCTCTCTGGGTGTCTGCACTCTCATAAAGCAGGAAAATGGATCGTGTGGCCCAGGAAGGTAAAATGAAAGAAAAGGAGAATGAAATTACAGACCTGGCTGACTGCACAAATCATGCATATCATGTTTTATGGCTTGCCAGAAGAATTCAACACCTGTGGATCACCGTAGCTGTAATTGTACGTGAACGCACACAGGGATGGAGGTGGGAGGAGAGCTGCGGTTTGGGAATGTGTGTGCGTTTGTGTGATCTGCAGGTATGTTTTTGTTGGCAATGGCTGGATTTTGTAGAGACAGAGGTCGGGTGATAAAAAGAAAGTTACGGGAACGCCTGTTGTTCACTTCTTCAGCACATCCTGGGTGAGCCACCCGCAGCCCACACGGCTCGCTCACAGAGGCTTCATTTACCATTGTAATTACCCTGTTTATTTACCCTACATGCTTTTGGTGGTAAAACGGGGGCCAATCCATCAGATCAGGACAATTTGGCTCGGCTTAGGCTTTGCCATTTACTTTAATTAAATGAGGCAATCAGTGTATCATAAATCACGGTTGGTGTGACCACTGGCTCTGTTTGAACCTGGTCTTCTTTAAAGCTGACACAGCTTGTGCTGAAGCTTAAGGTTGACACTCAGACTTAACCTTAGGACAATCTTATGTCCTAATCCCACTTAAGGCTTCGGCTGGTTCCTGGTAACAACATATACCAAGGTTTCAAAAAGGAAAATCTTCCACCACAGTTACCATGATGTAAGTCCATTTAATGAGATGGCTGAGAAAGTTTTAGTGAGTGTTGTTTCCCCTGGGGGCTGGACAATATGCCTGATAAACATATAATGATTTAAGCATTTAAAATCAATTAATATCAGTAGTGTGTGTGTGTGTGTGTGTGTGTGTGTGTATATATATATATTTTTTTATATACTGCCAAACTGGTGATGCAACCTTTCCTGTGTTGTCCATAATTTCCTCTTCAGTTGTTGTACTTGTTTGCTTCCTTTGCTCCACGGCGCCGTTGTGCTTTGATTTTTAAGGAGCTATGAGGCCCGATGGCAAAACCTGAAACTGCTTCTGCACAAGTTACTCAACGGGTTGTTGCTAGGTAACCAAAAAGTGAGTGAGTTGATGCCAACACCGTATGAGAGGTCACATTTTTGAGCAGCTAAAGTCTCTTCTGTACCTACATCTCCCAGAATGCTGCACAGTTCTGGATCGGAGTTCAGTGAAATTATTGGACATTGCATTGGACAATATCAATACCTACTGATATTGATCACGTATCTATCGCGACATATAATATTAATTTATTGTCCAGCACTAGGTATATGGAGCACGAGTGTATTATATTGCCCCTCCCTAACTACGAGGATGTGAAAACTAAAGAAGTGTCTTGCCCACAGTTCACCTGCTGAACTCTGTTTTGGTTTAGGCATGTGTTCCTGCTGTGAGTGTGGCTGGGCGAATATTTTTCCATTGTAAAAATATGAACAGAAATTTGCAACTTTGTTTTTCAGTGTATGTATTGATAAAAAAAACAAACTGTTATACATAACATCAATGCAAGTAAATAAGAAATTGTTCCAGAATTAGTTGGAATGGTTGTGGTTGTTAAGTTTTACAATTGGGTTATTGCTTTTTGTTTTAGATTTTTGAATTTATGTCATCAAATCATGGTATTTTTTTCGCACTGCGAGACCCGATTATATCTATTCCACTTTATGAAACACATTTGCAGTAAGAGGGGTGAGAAAAAAAACTTCCTCCAAATATCTTCTCAAACTTCTCCCAAAGTTTGCCTCCAAGAATTCAAAAAGCACCAACAGATCAATAGATTAAATATAAATAAATCTGAAATTTCAAATAAGACAAAAGCGCTGCAGATTGAAGTGTCTCCCCTGCTCTCCTCCTTCTCCCTCCTCTACGCTGTGGATGCTTGAGTCAAATTGATTACCCCACTCCATCTGCATCATGACTGGCCTCCTCCTGTGTTTGCCGCCTCTGCCTACAGCACAGAGTTAGTGTACAATTACATATAGTTTAATATATCTGCCTGAGCACCTTTAAATAAGCATCACAAGTCCACAAGGTGATTTGTCTTGCAGCCCCATTACTCCATTGTACATCTTGATAGCCAGGGATCGCTCCTAGCTATGTTTAAGCATTAAATAGTGTATTATTATTTCACATAAATCAAGCTGAGATGTGAGGGGGGTATTCATAAATTTTGCATTTCTCACAGACAGTGTTTTAAAGTCGCTCTCTCCCTCCCTCTTCCTCTCCTGAATTTGGGGACTAAAGCAATTGTGCTCCCTGCGCGTGATAGTACATTAAAGATGTGCATACCATGGAGGTATATTCAAAACAACATGTAATGCAGACAGATTAAGTTTGAGTTGCTTTAACACATTCATCATTGCACTGTTTTCATAATAAGTAGCCTTGTTTTGTGCAGGCTTTTTTTTTTTTTCTTTCCCCAAGTCAGCCAGATGCACACATGAACACTGTATTGTTATTGTCATGAATAATGGGAGAAAATACTAATAAAGCCCATTTATCATAATATATTTCCAGTTAGCCGTGGCTACTGAATCTTTTATCTGTGCTCAACAACAAGAGGAGGAAATTAAATTTAAAGGTGAATGTTTGCCGTCAGCCGCTTTGTTTCCCTGAATCCCCCGAACCCACCAAACCACTGGTTATTAGTCGTGTGTTTGTGCGAAACGTCTACTCAGGAAATGACTTCACTCAGGAAACTTGATGTCGGCTTCGCTCACCAGCATAAGAAGTGCCAGGAGTGCAGCGAGGCCGACAACGCGTTCCTCTCCCAGCTCACCCACCGCTTCAGTGTAAAGGTATACAGAAAATGACAAAAGAGGAAATTGGAGCTGTAGCTGTTTTGGTTTCTCCAAGGACACCTTGCGCGTTCGCTTCAGTTTCATGTCTTTGTTCTGGAGTTCTGATTGGTTCTGACACGCGGTGAGGAACTGCAGGGCTCGTGGTGAAACCTGCGGATTTGTTTGGGACTTTTGACAGTGTTAAATTGTATGAAAATACCATAAAATATGGCAAGAATTTTGATCAAATATATATTTTTTATTATTATTATTTTTTTTGTTTTTCTTGGTTGTTTTTACCACTTTTATTATACTCCAAAATATTTTCAGCAATTTTAACTGGTTTTTTTTAAACAAACAAAAAAGAAATGCTTCCTCCCACATTGGAGGTTTACAGAAAAAAAAAAAAACCTAAAACCTTTAAAATCAAAAGTGCGTAGAGTTGAAGAGACATTCCTACTTAGCATAGTAGGACATCTTAAAATTTCATGTCATTTTCTACAACATATATTCAGTTATCTTTGCAGCTAATGTTACTTTTTAAGAACTAGCTCTATAATTTCAGAGGACAAAAAAAGTTATAAAATATGCTAAAATCTTAATTTTTACATTCGTATTTAAGAAGCCACACTTGTGTAAAACAACTTATAATCTCAATTACACCTGGATAAATATGAGATTTTTATAGTATGATAACCTACAGGGGATCTTTCCTGCCCACAGCCATTACTATCTAAAGTAATGCTTCAATAAAATAAGTTACAGCAACAATTAAATTCTCTTTGGGATCAATAAAGTATTTTATTTAAATTTCAATTGAAATACCACAGCGTCAGTCAGAGTATTTGCACAAAAAGTGTAACATTTTTTTTTTAACTTTTGTTTGAAGTAGAAAAGCAACAAGCTTCTGTTAAAATGATTAAAATCAAGCAACTTATAAACAACCACAAACATCCTCTTCTGTCACAAACACAGTCTCCACAATCAGAGGCTTCCACAAATTTGCTGTACTGCAGACTGCTAAAGGAGATCCTTCCTCCTCACAGCCATCGTCTTTCACAACAAATCTTTGAAGAACCTTGAATCAATACGAGTTGCAATTAATTTCCCTTTGTGGTCAATTAAATATTTTTTAATTGAATTACACGGCCTTTAGGCTGCAGGAATGGTATACCTCATGATTTGAGCAGTTTTGATACTATAATTACCAGTATAACTTTATACTGGTAATTGTTGCATGGCTAATAGAAATAATAAATACATTGTTAAAGGCTGCTGACACAACACAATTCCCTGTTAGCCAAGCTAAATGTAAAAAAAAAAAAAAAAAAATAGCTTGAACTGTTTAAATAATCCAAAAGCTCCATCAGTTTTGTTTTTTGTGATTTCATGCCCACATAGCACCAATACACCATAATTAAAGCTAATTTGCACTTTTAAAACATGCTTGTCATATTCAGCACATGATAATTATATGACCTCCTGGCCTGGGGGCTTCACTGCTGTGAGAAAGTGAAAAAAAATAACTTGTTAAAGTCACTGAAAATTGGAAATTGACTCAATGCCAGGACAGTAAGTTGAGGACTTGGAGGGAGCGAAGGGGGGGAAAGAAAAGTCTTTGAACTAGTTTTTGCTTGCAGAAAATATCGCTTCTGGGTTGATATTCTTTCTGAAATGTTTCATGGCGATGAGAATTAAGAAATGAAGCTGCATTGCCAAACTATTCAGTGAAAGGACGGTCCATACCCACAGGTATCCCGTTCCTGTGACATCACCGTTTGTTAAATTTTACAACTTCATATTTATTTGAACCTCTTTTGAACCTTTCATGTTGATGGCATTTTCATTGATTAGTGTCTTTGTCCCATTAGAAATGATTTACTATTGTTAGTCAGATCTACATGAAGCTACGTGTAAATCTCTTTCTTTGCCTTCATTCCTGGGAAGAACACGTCTTCTGAAATCAACATGTGCAGGCTGGCTGCATGTTTCCTTCTCACTGCACTCCCAGAAACCTCACTCCTGTCGTCATTTTTTCTTTTTTTTTCTTTTTGTCATGATCGCTCAACTTTCTTCGGTTCTCACACGCACGCACACAACAAACACTAGAAACAACACCTAGGAGGATAAATGCTCAGTTAAACAGAATAAACATAATCCAGACATGCTCCAGTCCTTCTTTGTCTGTTCTGGCTAACTCGCACAGGGATTCGTGATTCCACCAAGAGAGATTAGATGTCCTTCGTCAGATAAAACCTGATCCGCAGCTCCTGAGATAAACAGGAGCTTAATCAAACATCAGATAATCAGGACTGGTTTCACTGCCTCTTTGTTATCAAATGACAGAAGGCCTGTCACAGGTTAAATATTGGCGTTTTGCAAACATAAGCTTTCGCGTTATCATCACTCTCTCATAATTAGTTTCATCACTAATCACACTTTTTTTTATTTATTTATTTATTTATTTTAAGATGGCAGATGCCACCCCGACCTCCTCCACTCCTCCGTTTCCTTTAAATTCTCTGCCTTCTCATGCTATAACAACCCCCACCTCTCTGCCTGTCTATCATCCAACCAAAGGTGCTCTGGGTGGGGCAGGATTTCCATCTTTTGAAGTGAACTTGTCATGTGAGATCTCCATCACCAGACGCTCAGTGCAATCACCAGCACAAGATTAATTGTTTGCGGTGAACCACTTCAAACTTTTTTTTTTTTTTCTTTAGACAGCGCGTTATAGGATGAGCTATTGCAAGGCCCGTCATCATCATCATCATCTGTACACACACCTGTGCATTCTGAGTGCTAAATGTATATTTGGTCACATTTTTGTGAAACATGGAAAAATACATCCTGTCATAAGCACGGTCACACACACATCGTATGACTTACAAATAATAATAATAAAAAAGAAGTAAATTCTATTTAAAGAGGAAACGGCACGCGTTCTGAAACGTACGCAATACATTTGCACCGACATGATGTGACCCACCTCTCTCGCACATGTACGACTCCAAACAGACTGCAGCAACACAACATTAAGCGCATTTTCCCTTCTTTATCTCCTGCTTCCGTTTTGCCCTTTGGTTAAACATTTTCTTGGCATGCATGATCCCATTTAACTTTGATTTCCTCCTTTTCCAGGACGGCATCCTCGATGGTTCCAATTTCCAGCCCATTCCCCAATTTTCAACCCCAATGACAGACAACACACACTGGAACGGCTGTTCAGCCGGGGAAGGGACTCGGTAAGTGATGATTTTTTTTCCTTTCTTTTTCTTTTTTTAAAAATCCTGTCCGAGATAAAAAGGCGAGTTTGCAGCAGATAAGGACTTGCCCGAGTGGAGAGCAGGAAACTTAGAGGTAGTTTAAATGTGACAGGTTTGGGAAAACACTGCAGCAGAGAGGGAAATGAATATGAATGTAAAATGTTTATCCAATAATGCAGACTTTTTTTTTTATTCATTCATTTTAAACAAAAATCATTTGAGGGTTTTTTAATTAGAAAACATAATTTATTCAGTTTGTAAAACCATAACTACTTCTGTGAGAAGTTCTGTAAAGGCTAAAAAACCCCCAAACATATCTATTTATTTGCATTTGAAACAATTTAACATGAAATGTTATTTAATGTAAAATTTTATGACTATAACTTTCTTTAACTTAATTAACAAATATTCAAAAAAATGTTAATTGCTTATTTTTAGAGATATTTTGAGCCCCTGAAAATCAAAATTATATTTCAGTTGTTGCTGTGACTGTGTCTCACATGAAAGGGGCAGCTCATTGTAGGATTTCAAGTGGTTTCTACACAATTCCCTATAACCTACGTTATGAAGCCATATGGATCCTAAAAACCTCTTTTCAGCACAATTTAACTAGGAGCGAACCTGCAAATTCATTCTTTCTGTGTCTCTCTGCAACTCCGTCATAAAGCAGAGCACCCCATTTCCATATCAATCGGATTAGTTCCAAGACCAGGGAAGTAGGAGTAATGTAAGTAAGCGTACAAATTTAAATATAGGACATCAAAAACATTGTTAGGGATTCATTTATTTTTGAAGCAGCCCTGGCTCCCGGTGCCTCTCTGTGAAGATGAGATGAAAATGCATCTCCTTAATTTTATTTCCATTTTATTTTGAAAAGCGCAGTAGTGCTTTAACACTACACAGGCATCACAGGATCCCGATGCTGTTATGTGCTTAACCTCCTTTGTAAAATGAGTATGTCACATTAAGCACTGGTAGAAAATGCAACAGAGCACAGGGCAACTGCATCTTCCACTGCTCGTGCTTTAATGTGGTTCTGATTTGATATATCTTCCGGATTTTCATACCGTGTGACCGTAACGTGTATTTTATTACTAAGATTACTGATCTGCTTTATTGACACAAATCAATTGAAATTCAAAGAGGAAATAAGTGTTGAAAATGAACGCGGATGGAAAAGGAAATATTTTAAACTTTTCCAAACTATTGGAGAAGTTTGATTTATTTGTAAAATGTATTAGAACTAAATTCAAATGTCAAAAATCAAGACAGTGAAGATTGAGTAAGACAATAAAAATTAATAAAAATACAAATTTGTCTAACTTGCATGCACCTTTATTTTGTATTTATTTTTTTTTACACAAATGAACAATTGTTTGGAAGCCATGCAAGACCTGTTTAGATGAGAAGAGATTGTGAGGTCAGAGTGT
Organism: Poecilia formosa; assembly: GCF_000485575.1. Classification (NCBI taxonomy): domain Eukaryota; kingdom Metazoa; phylum Chordata; class Actinopteri; order Cyprinodontiformes; family Poeciliidae; genus Poecilia; species Poecilia formosa. Next base: position 307,338 of record NW_006799963.1, on the reverse strand, counting down.
GCGAATGAGTCACAAAGAGATTATTCAGCAGTCTGGCTGTTGACGGATCAGCGCAGTCAGAACCTCCCTGTCTGGATGCAGAAATAGATGGATGCCTGCCTGTTGCCTCTTCAACCCTTTATGACTTAGTCTGTGTCTCCGTAATTGAAAAACTAGCTCGACTCTGTTGTCTTGGGATTTGTCCTTTTATAATGCGGCTTCAAAACAGGAAAACCAATAGTGGGAAATGGGAATAGACCCCCAAATGTAATTAATTTTGCGGGGGCGGGGAAGGGTAAGAACGGGGGTTGGGGGGTTATTATTGCAGGAGGAAGAATTCTAATCAGTTGCAGATTCCTTCCTGTTTGGTTAGCGTGACCGTGGCCAATTACCAGTGAACTCTGTGTTACAGTTTCACTTCCTGCGCTACCCAAAAGAAGGGACACAGACCGGCGATGCAGAGCCTGCTCGGACAGAGGGGGGAAAGGAGAGACGGGAGATAGAGGAAGAAATACGAAACAAGATGCAACCTGATGGGGCTGCAGAAAAGCAAACAAAATAGACGACAAGGAAGAAGAAAAAAAACAAAACAAAATAGTGGTTGAAATCTCCAGCTTGATCTAAGGTGCAGAGACGTGAAGGCACACAGGTCCTTTATCCAGCTAATATAAGACGCAACATGTGGTTTCACAAAGGAAATGAAAGGATTTCTGACCTGAATTTCTTGTACCGGCTGAGTTGTTCTCAGGTAAACTGCGGCACAACGGACTGAACTCAAGTCACAAATGCAATAACACATAACTCAATCACTGCAGCGATGTTATCAAAAGACACAATTTGGCAATGCTGGTTTCCCCTAAATCAAATCAAACTGCAGGACTGAACAACTGAATTAACAATTGCCAAGATACACCTGAATTCACACGAAGTGTTCTTTGTTTTCTTTTTTTTTTTTTATCAGTTGTGCTGTAACTGTGCTTCCCTGGAAATTGTCCACACTTTTTTTTTTTTTTTTTTTTAAACATCCAGAGTCAGGGATTTATATACTGTTGTGACAAGAGGTTTAAAACTAATGATGTGCCAAGAAACCATCTGGTGACCTGGTTCATTCTGAGAAGCCATGTCAGGTGTGCAGCTGGTTGGAAACGTTCAGTGAACGCAACACACCGAAGTACCAACAGGAGGCACAAACGACAACAATCTTTACTGTGGGCGTTGCCACTGAAAGAAGACTAAAAGTTCAGTATTTGTAGAAAAACAAAAGGTGCAAAAAAGGCTATTTAAAAGGAAAAGGAAGACGTGTCAGCTGGTAATTTCGGTGGCATATAATGATGCTTTCACAGATAACAGGAAGGTTTAACAGAGAAAAAGTAAGTTTCTATATCTTTTTGAGCTTTTAACTTGTCTAACAATCCTAAGCTTATGGTAAGGATCTGCGTTCTTTTGGGAATACACTCAGAAATGGTGGTGTTAATGCTAACATTTTAGCAAACTAACATTAGCATGTTAGCATGGTAACAAAGAAAACATAGGATTTTAATGACTGATGGAAATGGCAACTGTATCTAATGATGCACAGTCTTACCATGTCTTAGACTGCTTTTTCAGATGTGCTATGTCTTAGTGAATGTTTACTGACTTCTTCATCTATAAATCTTATATAAAAAAATGTAGATTTGTTGACGATGTAGACATTGTCAGTTCCTCGGAAGTTTCAAGTTGAGCTCTGTTACAACCCGTCTTGCCGAAAGGCTTCGCTTTAGCTTGATACCACTCCTCTGTTCTCTGCTATACCTTTTTCCATATTTTCCCCAATGGTAGTTTTTTTTTTTTTTACATGTTACTCTCTCTTTGCTATTAATGCTTAGCTTTAGATCTACAGTAGGGTGCTGGTAATCTACAAAAAGTGTTCCCAGTGGGATATTCATTTATTTACTTTTCAGTGTTTGGTTCTGTGTTTAGATGCAATACTTTCGATAGCTGACAATTGCATTACGTGCCCAACAACAGAAGGATTTGTTTGCTTTTTCTAGATAAGTCCCTCAATATATTTTACCACAGCTTCCAGGAGTGTCTTTGATTTCATTGTTGATAATGGAAATGCATGCATGGAGTCATACAGACGTATAAATGTCATGACTGATAAGATCAAATTCCCCTTTTCTAGTAAAATCCAAGAAATCTGTTTTGTGTTAGCCAACAGATGACATGACATTTATTACCATTTTCCAGCACAGTTGCAAGCGTCTCACGAGGCCGGCTACTGAAGCGGTTACACACACAGTAAACTGCTTAGAAGATGTTCAAGGGAATGATGCGCAGAACTGGCAATATGAATGTGAATTCCCTTGGAAGGCAACTTTGCACGCACACACATGCATAGAGGAGAACATGAGAAATGGGCAAAGAGCCACACTATTCAATGTGAACTGGAGGGTCCAAGTCGCTAAACTAATCCTCGTACCACAAGATCCCACTTTCAGCCAAGTCTTTTGCTGCAGCTGCCTGGGATCATTTCACAAACACAAGGTATTCCTGGAAGAATTGATTCTGTTAGATAGTACATTGATCACACAGATCGCCTGCGGACAGAAGATGGCTTTACAAGCAATAAGATGGGAGACAATTATATTATTTTAGTGAAATAAGACAGAGTACAAGCAGTGAGTGCCAATAGCCTAGGCAGGGGAGGGGAGGTACGGGCGGGCTCCCTCTGTGGCTGCCTCGGTGTGTTTGTGCTCCATCCTCAAGTGGCACGATAATCCACTAAACTTTCCTGCTCCCGCTCCTCTCAATGCAATCAGGATGCGAAGGCTCACCAGTGATTGCGTTCATTTGTAAAAGCATCCAAGCCAAAATTGAACCCCAAGGCTGATAAACTATAAAGATGCTGATCAGATCGCGGCTAAGGAGTCCACACTTGAGGGCACAAGTGTCAGGGCTGGAGCCAAAAGAGCAATGACTCTGTATACCTCACTCAGAGCCGGGCGACTGCCTCGGAATACAAACAAGAGAGGAGAAAACACAGAAAAACGACAGCGGAAGGCAGCAGGATTTTTCATCAGGCTGCATCTTTCAGAGGCTGGAAGTGTGATCTGTTTGGCGGATTTTCAGTTTTTAAATGCTGTCTTATGCACTCTTTGGGAAAAGAATATAAACACCATGAACTTTTCAATGTGTTTTGTGACAAATCAATTCAAAGCAGCATGCAGTTGTGAGGAAGGAAAAAAAAATCCTGTTTATCAAATCAAAAAAGAATCTGAAAAGTGTTGCATATGTATTTATCCCCCTTTAATTTGATACCCAAAATAAAACTGCCTTCAACTCATCTAATTAGGAAATGGTTTCCACCTTTGTGCAAATGTAGATCGCGGCGAATTTCACTGTAAAAACAATGGCTTTGTGTAAGTCTTGTTGGAGAATGTTGAACAGCAACATAAATGCCACTGAATACAGAATAAAGTTAGTAGAAATTAATATATTGGTTAAAAATAAAACTTTTAGTCTTTTTTACAGGTTTGCCACATTCCATGCAGAGGACACAACAGACATGTGGAAGAAGGTGATTTTAAGACTTATTCAGGTCCAGTACATCCCATGATGTTTCAGCACTTATTGTCACCACACCAAAAGAACTGGTGCAACCTTTTTTTTTTTTCTTTTCTTTTTCGCTGCTCTACAGTTATCTCTCACAGCTATTGCAGCTTCTCGCACTAAATGAACAGTGTCATTACTTTAAACACACATATCTGCCTCTGCCGAAACACAAAGAGCGAAGAAGGACTGAAGAAGAGAAAAGAAAGAAAGGGAAGATCTGAGGATGTCCCCCCCTCACCCCACCCCATCCTCGTGGCCCCAGCGCGTTAAATGTCAAAGAGCAGTCAGCGGGAGAGACTGATTCCAGGAGGCGATGTGAATGGGACGATTGAAGACCCACTTTGATTGACAGCTCTTCCTCTCCCGTTCTGCCCTGAGGCTGATTGACAATGTGGTTCATCTCACATTTTGTGACTGAGCTAATCCAGTAAATTCCTACCAGACGCTGCTCAACTCAACGGAGACGTGCCGCTCCTTTCCCAGGTGGAGGTTTCGTTTTGTTCCTTCTTCCCCAAAATAAATATGTTTTCTCCATCTGCGGCACCCAAAACAAACCGGTGAAGGGGTTGGGGGGCCGGGGGGAGTGAGGCGGTTGTGGGTCCGAGGGGGGGGCTATAATTAACTTTAAGTGCATAATTAAGGGAGTTTAGAAAAGTGGTAGTTTTTTCTATGAATTAAAATGTAGACTAATTACGTATGGGAATTGTCCTGCTGTTGTGCTAGCGATTAACATTGTCACAGGTTACTGTCTCAATATGCCGCCTGTTGGAAATGGGATCACCTTACTGGAACGATTGATCTCTTGCCAAGTTCAGTAATTAATTGACTCAACAATCACTGACACGCAACTGTCTCGCGCGTCGTCCCTCATGCCCACAAGGTGTGCCGCTCGTCCTCTCGACCTTGCACCTGTATTTTGATGTGTGCCGTTTCCCACAATTGGCTTCAGCCACACCGCAGCTGGCTTTTCAAAGTAGGGGGAGAAAAAAAAAAAAACGAGAAAGAATTTATAAAAAAAAAAAAACCACAACTCTGCTTTAGAGTTCCTCTTTGACACCAGTGACACACATTACTGTGGTTGCCCAATAAGGATAGGCGTGTGCAATACATTTGACGCCTTCATTAATCATCATTCCTAAATGATCACTCTGTAAGGAGATTCATTTAAGCATGATTAATTGCAGACCGAGTCTAATCAGGCGATGAATTACCTGCCTAACCTTTTGCATGAGGTTGTTGTTAACCTCAAGTCAAACCATTGGAACTCAGAGTAGTTAACTGTGTCAAGGAAAATTAAAATACATCAATAATGAGAATTTTCAAAGGCATATGTAACTCCAAACTTTAAATGTCCAAATGTTACTTTAAGGTTGTTTTTTTTTTTTTTTTTACTGCTGGTTAGATAATTTCACATAAAGAAATTTCTATAAAAAAATACTTGAAACATTTGTATTTATATTTTACTGTTTGACTTGAGTTAAGCTACATTATGATTCCTAAGCCACCATTTTCAGTTTTCCAAGTGTATAAACTGGACATAATATATATATTTTTGACACTTCTCCAAAGCTGACTGTAAAAAAAAAAAAAATGCATCTTGGAATCAAGAGTTCATAACTATTAGACTCCAGCTACATAGAAGCTGGAGGCCTGCCAGAAAAATCCTACATCAGTCCTCCCATCGTAAATGTAAAGGTTAAGAATTTGCTAAACTATGTTGAGGCTTTTTCTGAAACTATCTGCTTTGTTTGGATGCTGCAGGTGGATTTTGGATCCAACAAAAGATGGGAAAGCACACTGCTGTGTACAGTGAAGGCTCTGTGATGCTATGGGGTGTTTCTATTCCACCGGTCCTGGGAAACTTATGAAATTCTAGGAAATGGTTTTAATGAAGGTAAGCAATATAAATATACAGCTGCAGCCAAGTGTGGCATCTTGGGCTCACAATGTCTCTATAACAATGATTATATTAAATATTTCATAAAATATATTGCTTTCTACTTTACACTTACTGTTCCTCTTAACGCCCATAGAGACAAAAATGCACAGTTTTTTTTTTTTCTTTTTTTTTTTTCTTGCTTTGTTAATTTAGATAAAACGATTGTGGGGCACTAAATGTTCCTGTCTTTTCCAGTGTTGACACTGATGCATGATTAAGTCCATCAATGTCATCAATAGATGTTAGACTCTTGGCTGTTGTCGAGCCCACAAGACAATGCCTGGATGTGTGCACAGTTCTGTTTACTTTGTAGGTATGATGAAAGCCTTGCCAGCCAGGTACAACAATATTGGAGTGAGGTAATCTCTCACAGAGATGAACTGAGAGTGACTCGCACACGCATCAAGCTTTGCATTGAGCACTCGCTGCACAGTATGCGTTCAAAGTTAGACTGTCGGATCTGCAGCAGCATGTTGCATTTGTAGGTGACTGTATATTCTCAGAATAATGCACAGTCTCAGGTTCAACTTGCATAAAATATTTGGTACCAGGGAAAATTTGTGATTGCAGCTTTATTGAGTATTGCAGTGACAATGTGGGTTCCAACTAACCCATATTTTCTCAACTCTTCTTCTTGTCTACGATCACAATAACTCTCCCACTTTCTGCGCTTCGACGTCTTAATCACTAGAATATATATCGGGTTTGAACATTGAGGGCACAGAAAGCCCATTCAGCTTGCCAAACACGTTATAAACATGCTGTATGGGAATGCGGGGCACTTTATAAACAAAAGCCTTCCAAATATACTGCATCCTTTCATTGATATTGACATAATGTGTGAAATTTGATATATCTTGCAGCTCTACTCTGTGCTCTTGAAAACAAGAAAAATGTGACTCGATACTTGAAAAGAGAATAAATAGTGGATTAAACCATACCCTCTGATATAACTCCCGTTTTAGAGCCAGTGCTCATTAGAGGCGAGGGAAAAAAAATATAAAAAATAGTTCACATGCAGAAATGAGCCGTCATAATTGCATGATTTTATGCACAATTCAAATTCAGACCTTTCCTTCTTGACACAGCCAATACATCTGTCACACAGCTCCCCGTTTTTCTTTTTTTGTTGAATAATTAAAAAAAGAAATAGAGAAACATACTAATGAGAGAACCTTACTTGAGGGCTTTGCCGCTCCACTGACTATCATATTAATGTATTCCTGTGTGAATTAAACGCATCATCAAACACCTAAGTTCCCTCTGTGTTTTCCTCTGAAGATGAGGCCTGGACACCAGTGTCTACCTTGCCCTCCAAAAAAATTAAGGGCATTCTTCATTATCGCACCTCTTGTGATTACTTGTTAATAGCCATGCACTAAAGTTCCTCCTTTTAAATTAAGAAATCATTGTGAATTTAACTTTTTATGAGAACGACACTTTCAGTCGACCATTAATTCATTAGTAAATATTAAAAGGATAATCTGATTTATTATATTTCTCTTTTATTTCTTACATATTCGCATATGTACAAATCTGTCATATCTGTAGAAATCTCTGCAATATTGAAATTTCAAATTCAGACCTTTGTTTAATCCAAAAATAATGGTACATCTGAAAAATCTACAAGAAATGACAGGTCATCTAGTCATAGAAGAATAGAAAAATGGACCAAGAGATTTACTTTACAACAGGAAAGTAACCCAGTGGAAACGCTGAACTACACAACACCTGGAACACCACAGTTAAACATGCTGGTGACAGCATCGTACTTTGGGGATGCTGCATGTGAAACATTTTAAATTATTTGTTCCAAGCATTCTCTAGCCAGGCATATTGAGCTTAAGCTATTTTGTAAATACAAATATGTAAAATGTTCTGTTTGTAGAGTAGAGTTGCAAAGATGTTGGAGGCATACGACCAAAAGACTTGCAGTTATAACTGGTGCATGCACAAAACATTGAGTGCAAGTCAAATCCATTTGTGGATGAAGACAAATGGATTTGACTTAGTGTTTTATACAAATGGAATAAAATAGTACAACTTCTCTGCAGATTATGCACAACTTTGTGTTGGTCTGCAACACCAAAGATAATGAAATGCATTAACATTTATAGTTGAAACATTGCAGACAGTTGCAAAAACATTAACAGATATTGATACTTTTCCAGGGCACCCAAATATGCAATATGTGACAGGCAGGAATGCAAGAGGTTAAAACTTAGATTCTACCATTTCTTATTCATCCTTTCTTTCTTGTTCAGCCTGAAGGTCTGTTACCCACCAGTGTAATCTATGCCTAACCTTTTAACACTTTCCTGAACTTCTCTCTGTTCCTCCTTCCTTTCATTCATCCGTTTATCCCCTGCCTTCCTTTCTCCTTGACGCAGACTGACAAGTTTTCAGTGCTCCTTTCCCAGAGTGTCTGTGACAGCTTGCACCGGCTCATTAAGGCAAATTGAAAATGGGGGGGGTATAAAGTACACATGGAGGTATTTTAAAGACTGCTTTGTAGCTGAGCAAACATGTCAGCTCATGCTCTAAAATGGCATGTCCAGGGCGGAGGGAGTGTGCAAGATTTAATAATCATAATAGACCACATAGCGCTGAAACTGCTACATCGGTCTGGCTTTCACTGAAGAGTTCAGAGAGATGTGAAATTGAGCGTTGATATGGAAATGTGCAAAATCACTCTCCTTAAAGGTATTGCCCGGGCGCCAATAAGGCAAAGTAAAGTATAAAGCAACAAAGCATGCAGTTAAGGTGGGACTAAGATGTTAGTTTGAATATTTAGAATAGATTTGCCCATAGCTCTTGGAGAGCAAAGCAGGCTGTGTTTGATTGATCATGTCCCACAGGGGCGACAGCCTGCATGCCATTTATACACAACAAACGGGCTTGGCTGCACTAAACTAAGCTCACACAACCTATGCAGATAGCACAGTCTTTCATTTTAACATGTGCATGCTAAACCTGGCTGATAAACGATTTGCCTAGCAGCACTTCCGTCCATATTTTATCACAGCAGACAATGCTTGGTGGCGTTGCCAGACTCGGTGTATATCCAGTATTAGGCGAAAAAAAAAAAAAGAGAAGTGTCTCCTCAACCTTTCAACAGCTTGGCTCCTATAATTAACTTCCACAGGACTGATGGGAGCTTTAGTCTGGGGCTGAATGGGAAGAGTAAAATAATAATACAAAAAACGATAGAAAAGAGAAAAATGGTTGAAGATTAAAACAGCATACACTCGCAATACAGACATACACTGAATTTGACAGAGACAGGAAGATCTCGGGTCAGTCATGCTTGAAGCTCATAACCTCACTCATCCACCGAGCTCTTGTCGAAAGCAGAACTCGCTGAAAGGATTAATGAACATTTACACTTGAAGCCCAACAGTTGCAAAACACATCAAAAAACCTTAAAGCTGTGGCACGCCTGCAACATTTTAAGCCAGCACTTTGAATATGGCAATGATGCCAACAAAATATGAGCGGGGTAGAGTGTTAACGTACATATCCAGAGGCAAGAGTCTGGTAAATCTGGAGCCCCAGTGATTTTCTTTTTTCATCTTTTAATGGAGAGCTTTCAAATTTAAGTGCGTCAGATAAACAGATGTTCCAGTCACAACCTAAAATACCCTCTGAGTTTAAAGAGAAATTTGTTCACGAAGTTACAGGTTCGATTCAGAACTCTGCAGCTTTTGCGTACGCTTCACAGCTTTTTCTTTTTTTTTTTTTGCTGCAGTTTCAAATTAAGCAAACATACAGGGAGAAACTATGAAAAAGACATCATACTCCATATGAAGTGAAGAGGAAATAACAATTATTGCTTTTGCTGTTTCTAATCGTAATCTCAACCAGACGAGAGGCTGTTTGGGCTCCAGATGACGTCTAGACTATCTGCAATTGGACAGATCCTGCACATGCTTTTTGTTAGGAGGTATCATTAATAGCCAGGCGCGACCTCTGACCATCTCTTTAAACCATTAGCCAGGCTGCTGATGGTTTCTGTTTTCCTTCGTCACAGACGATCTTCAAGAGGAAGAGTTGTTGTTTTGAGGATATTGTGACACTGACTTGATGTGTTGCGCTTGTTTTTGTAAGAAGGGATAGTTTCTCAGTAACCTGATTAAAATCCATACTCTAATGGAGTTATATCCTTCAAAAGGGACATTTATTGAGAAGTATTTATTGTTTTATTTATTGTGGTTAAAGTTTAGAATGAACGGAAAACGACAATAAATAGTTGTGGGGGCTGGGTACCAATGTCAAGGTATGTTTTAAAACTACAAACATGTTTTGTCATTTTAACGAGATACCAGGGAAAGAGTTAGTCACTAGAGTTTTCAGCTGTTGCTCTGCACGACTGGCCAGCTAAACTAAAACTATGCTACTCCCTTTTCTCTTATAAGACAAGAGAGACATATTTGGCCATTTGGAAATATTTACAGGAATAATAAAGCATAGACTCTTCAGGGGTAAAAACTAAAGGGACACCACCCATCACTTTATTAAGGTAACACTAATAAAATAATGGGAAGACATAAGCAGGATGTCTGTTAGGAAACCGACTGTAGGCCTTAGCCGGGACGTTGGTGAACTAACCAGCTGATTTCAGCTTCTTGCAGATGAAAAGTAGAAAAGTAAACTGTTCTCCACAGTAAGCACTTTAAAAAATGAACATGAGATTTTTCTCATAATATTTTGAAAGTATTTTAAAGAAAAAACATTAATGTCTTTCTTGGTAGCGTACTGTAGGACTACATACACTAATTTCACTTTTTTGGAACTGTAAATGTTTTTTCTCAAATCTGTTTTCATAAATTCCAAGGAACATCAAGGAAATCTTATAGATTCTAATTATATTTGTGATGATTTCAATTTGTCAGGACTAGAAAAAGCTTTTTTTTTTTTAAATCGTAAGTGGGTTATTCTATTTAATCTATGTTATGTACAATTTGTTTAAAACTAGCATTTTTTGCTCAAGGTAATCACACCGTGACAGTCTCGTACCGGCCCATGTCCAGTCTAAACATATATGCGTACAAGTGTCAGCGATCATGCGCATGCGTGTCACTTTGTGTGTGTGCATCTATTAGATAGGAGGGCAGCTCCCATTCAGTAACCCATCACTTAAATCTGGCTGCGGGGCACAAAGTCCATTTGTCACGTCACGCTTTTGTTATCACACTTTTCTTCAGAGAAAACAAACAGCAAATCGCACAAAAGACCTCCACGGAACGACGCTGCCTCATCCGGCAAGAGCTCTTTATTAGACATGATGTGGAAAAGGGGAGGACATAGATTTAGCAGAGGAGGCGGAGAATGAGGAAAATGTGTGATTAAGTATGTGTGTGTGTGTGTGTGTTGGACTGTCACTGCAAACGAGTGCGTTTCCAACTTCGTGTGTGTGTCTATGTTCGCATGTGCATCTAGGAGAGTGTGGAGGTGTGTGTAAGAAAGATACCCGGAGCCTTGCTATAGTACTCTGTTCCTAAATCATGTGTACAAGCTGTTTTCAATAAACTGTTAAATTTGATAAAGAGGTCTGGGATTATATTACAAAGCCCACAGGGCACTCGGACCTCTGCTATCATGAATACATTTTGCCTGATAATAACACTGTGACTTCAGTCGCTGCCACAGGAAAAACTCCTGCCCTTCTGGAAATCAAGTTGCATGACAGGGTGACACCTGTATAAATGGACAGGTGATGAGATTATAATATATTTATGCTTCCTGGGCTGGTGTTAAGGGACTCCTACAAGCAAGAGTAAGTAGCAGCCAGAACTGGAGGCGGTGGCCCTTTGGTACCATGGGGGCGAATCCCCTCACCTCGAAGAAGAGGCCTTTTATTCATGAGGGGGGAGCAACACAGACAGGTGGAGGAATTTGTGATTAGGTTATAAGACTTTGTGTTTACATGAAGGATTTCTACTAGGTTATGCTAGTTTGTCAGAAATGTGAATTGTATTGTCCATCAACCAAATAGGAGATGCATATTTTTTTAAGTATTTAATTAAAAACACCTTTCTGACCAAATTAAATAATTCACTTCGGAACCGTTGGTGTGGAACATCGTTTCGCTAAACTATCCCAAAACAAGAAAAAGTACCTCCACTTCTGATGCTCTCGGATGTCAGAACCCATTACTGCATAAGCGCCCATGTTACTTGGTATTCCCGACTGTGCCAGACTTCCCCATATCTCTGGTCTCCATACAGTATCTAGGTAGCTAAGAAGGTGGGCAGGTGATGAATGTTCAGTAATTGTCGGAGTTCAAGTGGTAAAAAGATTCAAATCCATGACAGTGAGAAATGGAAGAGATTCCCCGGGGGAAATTTCAGGCAGCGAGGAAGTGCATCCAGCCTGTCTAAATAACTGATCGCACCTCAACTTGGTCACTTGCTCAGAACGTGCGCTCTGATATTAGAAGTTTGCCTGTATTGCAAATCAGAGCTGCTGCAGCTTCTCCCCCCCACATATTAGCAAAGTGAACATATTCCAAATATGATTTTCCAATTTTGACTATGATTGTGAAGGAGTTGCATTTCAGGAAATATATGACTAAAAATGAAATTCATAGCAGGAATGAATTTTTGAGCTGGACTGTAACAGAAGTGTTTTTTTTTTTGTTTTTTTTTTTTGAATGGACGTTACAAATATGAAGTTTTGTGTTTAAATAAAATGGAAGGATGTGATCTTTCCTTGCTGGTGTCAATTCTGATAATGGAGGGAAATGAGTTGACTGTCAGCTTGGTTTGCCCTGACTAGTGAGTTTGTTTTTTTCCTGTTTACCACATAAACACACCATACATAAAATCCACCAGGTTGTGTTGTGCATAACATTTAGTGTCAATAACCGAACTGAGTGAAGGAGATTCAAAGTTAGCCATATTTAATATCGTTAAGCTTTGTAAAAGTCACATTAAAGAAGCACAAAAGCTTTGAGAAGCTGTTTAAAATTAAGCCCTATGAGACACATCTGCAGTTTATTTAGGCTGCAAGAGAGCAACATTTAAAGTAGAAAACAGGAAGAGTGACGAGAGTAATGGGCTCCGTTTTATCACCGAGCTTTCAACTTCTGTAATGAACATGTTGGATTTGGAAATGTTTTTTTTGTTGTTTTGTTTTTTCCTGTTGGTATTGCTGTAAGACTGACTTATGTTTGCAAACTGATGCGAAATCTTTTTTGTACAAAGAAAACTGTCAATGCTACCCTCCATAAAAAAGGGTAAAGCACAAATTGCTAATTAAGCTGGTTGCTTACAAAGATGTATCTGAGCAATAATTGTCCCATTACTTGAGTTAAGCCATTCCTGCACCCTATTGATACAGAAAGGCTTACCTGAGTGAAAGAGAAATGGCTATAGACTGTTACTCGGTTCCCCAAAGCTACTCATCAGATGATGAAAGTAAAGTTTACATTTCATTTAGAAATCAAGATCCCAAAATCAGATGGAAGAATGGAGAAGCACAAAATCTATGATGCTTTAAATCCAGCGTGATGTTCCTTAAGTCAAGTAATTTGAGAGGCCAAATCATCTGCCTGGGTAGCTTCACCGTTTTCTAAAGTCTTTGTCATGAACCAGAAACTTTTAAATCACCTCTTCTGACAAGCTGCACGGAGATGCTGATTTTATTTTCCGGGATGACATTGCACCTGCCAACACTTCCGAAGGTACAAAAAGCTGGTTAAGTGAACATGGTGTTACTGTGGTCAGCAAAGTGGCCTGACCTGAACTTCATAGAGGATCTCTGAATAAGATGACACCAGACACAACAATGCTAATGCTAAAGGAGGCCCTACCAAGTATTAAGTGCATAGAAGTGGACACACTTTTGAAATGCCTGATGTTTCTGTTTAAAATATAATTTTTTTGCACTGATATTGTGTAGTATTCAAATTTACAGAGACACTTGATGTTGGGTTTTCCTTTTCTGTAAGCCATAATCCCTCTCAAATATTGTTAAAAACACACAAAAGTGAGATACCCTTATCATCTTTATTGTGAACAAATTTAATTTAAAATGTAAATTTAAAAGGTCAAACTTAAGTTAAAAACTGATATTGTTTTAGTAATGAACAAATCCAAAATCTAGTCTCAAGGTGACTATTGAGAAAATGTTACTCCTCTTAGAATACCCGCAGCAGAGTTTTGCTGGATTTGTAGGACTGGCAAACAGTTTTCTAAATCGCTTGTGAATTATTCACTTTCATCAACTGAATCTCCTATTATCTATAATAACCACTATTTGTAGGGCTTATAATCTGCTATTAAATCCTGTGTGATGAAGATAAATATGACCTATCCCCATCTAGTATGGCAAGTCAAAAGCTGACTGAAGCAAGAAGCAGTCAAAAAAGCAATTTGGATCCATAACGATCTAAATGCATGCACCAAGTTCAAATAAAAGACCTACATGGATTGTGTTGTTAAAGTAATAGTTCAGCTTCTTTGAGGTAGAGGTTCTGTTGAAAAGCTATATGTTGTTAAAATGTGCTTGGCTGCATTATGTAGCTCTCTGGTTGCTATGATTTAGCATAAATCCCAATTAGTTGGTTCATGGAGGTGGAAGCTGATGACCAACTATTGTCTTAAAACAACTCTGATCGCTTCTGTTCTCAGGGAGTTTCAGGGAGGAAGATCATTGGTGTTGCACGTCCTCCACTTCCATTTCCTGAGTAAATATACATCAGTTTTTGTGTGAATATCAACCCAATCCAAACGCGGTTCATAGAATATCATTCACTTGTTGCATCATTTTTTTTTAAATGAGAGTGGCTTTGATACAAGTAGCTTTTGTGTTATTTAATAAAGAAAAATGAACTCTGATTATGAGTATATCCTTTGGATACTTCCAGGAAACTCTTACACCTTCATGAAGACGTTGGCCTGTTTTGAGGTACATAGATCGTAGAGGTAATAGACAGTAAAGGTGCCCATGAGTATTTCTAAAAGCATGAACATAAAACCTTTTAGTAATAATGTGGGAAAACTTGATCACTAAGTCATAACAAAACTAAAAAGGACATTTGCCTGAAAATTGCCATTCAAAAAGGGACACAGATTCCAGAACAAAAGTTTTAAAATTGCTTTCAAGGAGTAAATAAAAAAACAACAACAAAAAAAAAACACCTGGACAAGCCTTTTCGTTCTTCTCCCAGAGATGTTTGTTCATGTAGAATAACTTTACAACAAACTTACAGGCTGTGGCTGACTCGGTGCTTGTAGTCAAAATACAGCAAAGAAAACACCAGGGGCCGTCTGCTTCACTGGAAGTGGGGCTTGTTAAAGTCTGACCTTCCCAAACAACAACAAATCAGCACTCTGTTGACTTCCTCCTGGGTTAAGCTGTGGTTAATACGGACCGGACAACCGTTTTCAGCGGGACAATCAGTGGCTCCTCACATTATTAATGATATAAACAGGCAGACGGGAGTATAGACTGATAAAAAGAAAAAAAAAGCTTACTTTATTACAAAAAGAACCAACTAAAATATAACGCATTCTCAGACAGGAGATCTCTCTGTTGTGCTGTTAGGGCCTCATAAAGAGGACGTTTCCTTTCTATTTTTGGTGACTGGACCTTCCCTCTTTGCGAATAGTAGTTCTCAGTTGTATCTCACTGTCTGGTACTCCAGTGCCACCCCCTAAGGTGCAGGGAATTACCCTGTCTAGCACCCCTTCTCTATATTTAGGCCATTTAAGGTTGCATGGTTTAAAAGGGAAAGTCAAAAGATGCCATTCTTTATGAATGTCTGAGCTTATGAATAGGGTCGCAGCGCCTCTTCCTCCATCCCCTCGGGAGTTCACCTTTTCAAATATAACAAATGCCTCAATTAAAATCCCCTTCAAACACCGTGCTTATTTTTTGATAACAATTGCCCACTGCCTCCCTTTTGTCCCCTTCGTTTTCTCTTCCGTTTTATTTCCTTTCTCTAAGGAGGGCTGATGTAAAGGGGCACGCAGGCCAGACGATATTTCCGTGCAGCGAGAACAGAGGGAGACGGAAAGAGACCAAGATAAACTTGGAGAAGAAGAGGGAGCGAGAGAAAGAGGGGAAAGAGCAAGCAAGAGAGGAGAGTGTTTTTCTTTTGTGACCAAAGGAGGGATGTGAGGCCGAGAATGATGTGGGCCAGCAGATGGCAGGGTAACAGCAGTAATATAGCTACTTTTGCTGCGTCTGTCTGCAGTCAGATCGCAGGTCTGAGGGGAATCCTTGGTGTGTGCACAGACAAATGTGTTCAAATATTCCAAAACGTTAAGGTTTCACATATACATAAACATACATCATGCTAATATGTACGCTGATTTACTAAGGGTTAAAGTAAATTTTAAACTGTTTTTTTAGTTTTAGTTTTTATTCAAAGACTGTTTTGTTTTTTTTGTTTGTTTTTTTTTTTTTTTTAGGAAAGTTTGACACCATTCAGATCTCAAAGGGGAAATTGAACTAATCCTGAATGATGAGATCTGATGTTTACATTAGCCCTGAGAAGCTGAGATGAATTAAGGCTTCAATTGAAGATGACTGGCATTCATAATGGTGGACTTAAAGATGGCAAACAAGTAAATCCAAACAACATGATCTCCCCTGGACATTATCAGCATGTGAAGCTCATGGTAGCGGAGCTGTCTGGCATTGTTTAGCTTAGCTTAGACTTGACTGGGTTCGATTAAGCTCCGGGGAGGAAACCAAAGGCAGACTTTTTCCATTCAGTAATATTGACTAATTAATAATTATGTCAGCCCCCCGCCCCTCTTCAGCTTTGGGTTGCACGCTGGTTTTGTGGGCATGATTGCAACCATGTTTTTTTTTTTTCTCTCTCTTTTTTCTTTTTCTCTTTTTGGAGGAGAGCCTGCTCAGGAGTTCTGTTTACTGCATCTTAAAAAATGTGCCTCTCTGCATGCAAATGCACTGCACACAAGTAAATTAGACCAGAGCAAACGGTGGTTTACAGTACATGTTGCACAAGGCACAAAAAGAGCTGCAGAGAGCAGGAAACAGGATCTCTGTTTGAAACTAACAAGCCAACTTGTTGTGGAGTCGAGTGTGGTTTTTATCCGGAGCTCCAGCTGTTTTGTATCGAAGCATTTATGCCACTCCTAACATTTTCTCTGTCTGTCTTCGTTGTGCCCGTCTCATCCCTACATGTTTTTTTTTTGTTGTTTTTTTTGTATTCCCTCAGCCTTGGCCAATAATGTATGATATCTCTATCTCGAGAGTCGCACTAATATTATAGAGCACCCAGACATCCCCTTTTGCCTTTTGGGCTTTTTTTTCCCTTTTTTTTCTTTTGCCTTTGACTCTTCGAGTGTATCGCCAAGAGTGTCTCCTGACAATTTCCAAAATGCGATGTAATGGTTTGTTTATGATTATTTTCTGCAGCATTTGTCCCATTTTCACTGACTGATGCTTATGAAAGAGTACGCAGTTAAATTGGATGGAGAATTCCCAGATGACTGCGTCCCTCAAAGAACATATCCAAGAAAAGCCCGAGTAAATAAATCTCCTGGACTCCAATAAAATATGTAGTTCATCCCTATGAATCACAGAATATGGTGGGGGTTCATTTCTGACCATGCGGCGCTGGCTGCGGGCTCTGAAATTTTTCAGAGCAAATTATGTGATATACAGAGTGGGACAGTGGTTGTTAAACTCTGTTAGAGAAAACACATTATCACACAATTCATCTTAAGCAAAAATGACTTTGTAAAACCGTTTTGACAGCTTAACCAATGATTTATGTCTGGCTTCATGATATTTGTGTAATGCTATATTTATTTCTCCTTCCAGAAAACAGTTTATGGTCAACCATTAGTTTAAATTCAACAATCATTCAGTTTAGACTTTTGTCTTTAAAAAAAAAAAACAGAGTTTCTCCTTCACTTTTTTGGCACACCAGTCACCTTCTTTCTCCAACAATTTCGGTCTAATATAATCTTCCAGAACCCAAGCAGCAGTTTTTTTATTTTCCTCCATTTCTTTCCACCTCGTCAGGTCACAGTGCAGCAGACAAGTCGGAGCAAACCTCAAGTGAAGAGATGGTGAAAATGTTTGGGTGGCTCAACCCTTTCAAATTAAATGGATGGCATCCCAGGGAGGCCTATCAAAAATGATTAAAAAGGGTGGAAGACAGCGTGTGTGTGAAGTGTCAAGACGAGTCGGCACAGGCCAGCAGACCAGCAACGAGAGCCGGGAAGCTTATTAGCATTTCAGCGGATAGCGACCTGCCTAGCCCCGAGCGCTGATCTTAACACCGGTCTGTCCTAAACCACACCGCGCTCTGCCGCTCTCTTTCCTTCTGTGTGTGCAAAAAAAAAAAAATAAATAAAAACGTTTGTGTCAAGATGGAGGAAAGTCAGGAATGTTTCTGTGTGTTACTGTCAAATTAGAGCTGCAGCCTGACAGTGTTTGCATGCAGTATTCTGGGGAGTGTGTTGGATTCCAAATACTGTGCGGGTAAAAGCAAATGTCAGAGTTTGCTGTTATCAGTTCATGGCATTAGATTGGAGTATGAAAGCAGTGGCTTCCAACTTCCTGTTGGTGGAATTAAAATGAACTCGGTCACACTCATCTTCTCTACACTCAGACTGGGCCGGTCTGAGATTCTCACTGTACAATAATACTGATCAACAAGGTGAGGTTTCTCAGTAGGCAAATTTAATCATATGCTCTTTGTATGAAATGGTTTTCATTTAAAACAGAAAAGCAAATTGATAAGTTTGTAATATTTATTAATTATTTGATTTCAATAGACAGACCCATAGGCAAAAGCATAAAAAAAACATGAGTGCATTTAGAACAAGTTTTCAGTATATTAAACATGCTTGCTGTCTTTGCAGTCAGCAGAAGCTGTCTGTCTTTTAAGTGAGAGACGCATCTACTATCCGTATTTCATCCAGCTGACAGGCAGTGTGCAGCAACAGGTGGGTCAGGGGGAAGTGCTGTTACCTAGTGATCTGAGTAAAGCCATAGAAAATCCTTTCTGCATCTTAGTGAAAAAAAACAACCACCTTTAAACAGTATGGTTTCATCAAAATGGTAACTTAAAAAAATTGGAATAAATGAGTAAACATTTAAATTTCTCTGAATTTAATTGTATATTTTTTTTTTGTGCCAGACAGTAACATTTTAAATCTGATCATTTCTATGCGTTAATACTGGTACCTAATGGCTGGTTTTTATCTATCAGATAATACCAGTATATATTTTCCACATTTTATATTATGTAAATAACAAATAGTGCTCTTGCAAATCTTTACCAAAGTTTAGGCATTCCTTTGGTTTTATACTACAAAGATCTGGAATAAACATGCTCTGTGTTGGTTCCAGTGTTATATTACGGTTAAATTGTAACTCAGTAATAACCTGTTGATAAAAAAGGCATAACATGGATAAAAAAAACATTTTCTCTTTTTCCATTTTCTGTTTTTGGTTTTTCCTTTTTTGATACCAATTGTAGTACATAAAAACATTTAAGCACTAAATGGCAACATTTGTTCCAAAACGTATTATGTTTGACAAGAGTATTAGGATAAATGCGAGCTTGGGTCTAAAAACGATTTCCTACAGGTTTACGGTCAATGTTTGATTGTGGAACACAATGCGATAGAAAAGCAACCCTTGAACAGAAAAAAAATCCTTCACCATTATTTTTCTCCCCCTCCTCCTCCTCTCTGTGTTTTGTCTTTGAAAAGTGTGCGAGCATCACAGTGGACCCGGACGCTTAATCGGTCACTGTGGCGGGCCATGTTGCGATATCAGGCATTTCATATGACTTTATTGACTCTGAGTTTTTATGCTCTTCTTCATCCTGACAGTATAAAGAATGGGCTGACGCCGTTTGGCCAAGATTGGAGGCCATTTTATGTCCTGGGCTGAGCAACGTGACTAATGGGAAGCCCTGCAGGACTTTCAGTGATATCACTCAAAACAAAGTTTGACATGGTGTGTGTGTGTGTGTGTGTGTGTGTATGAGAGAGAGTTATGTTTACTGTTAGACTTTAGGAGCCAATATTTAGCAACTTCATAAGGCACCTTTCCTCTGCAAAGTTCCCTCTCAAGATTGTGTTTTCAAAGAAATTAATTACTGCGAGTACAATAATGTGAGCTTCCATACAGCGGGTATCCTTTGTCCCCTGACAAGGTTTTCTCACTAAAGCGACCTTGGGATGATGAGCCCGGGTGCCTACCTTATAGCTCCCAGCTCTACTCAAGCCCCCACAGAGCATCTTAATGTCTGAAATTAAAGATAGGCTCTGCCTAATCTGTGTACAGTAGCTACCCTACCTTTGGCATGTGGTTGTTGCTAATTACTTTGAGCTGTTAAGGGAGACATATCTGGGGAGACTGGCAGGAGGGAGAGACCTACAAACCCAGTTTAAAAGAAGAATCTGATTTTCCCATTGCTCCCGCTGGCTTTGTTTGACCTGTTGGAATATGCATTGTTCTGCAGCTGCTGGTTCCAGGGTAGGGATCTACCTGTTGTTTTTGTTATGTTGGAAACAATGCCTTTAAAATTGTTTCCAGTATTACGTTGAACGTGTTTGCAAGCATCTCCGTCACACTGCATTGTGTGTTTTCTTTAAAAATGGGAAATGAGGTGTGAAAATTGGGAAGTCGTGTCTGCTTGGTGTGGTACAATGAGGCCTTTGTTCCACAGTGCATGAACGGGACCCGAGCAAACGCCGATCTGTCCCTTCAGCGTGCGAACCTGATTCTGACGTTTGAGCAATTAACTCTCATTATTAGGTTTAAAACAAAGTGCCTAGATTTACTAGATATCATATTTAAACAACCAAAACATAACACATTTTTTTTACCTTTTTTTGACTACAAAACTGAAGTGGTGTTAATCAATTTGAAATTGCAAGTGAAGTGGCCGCAGCAAGGCACGGTGTTGATGTCGGGGATGTGGTTTAGCGTGCTCGCCGCCTGGTAAACTGCTCCATTTAACTCCCCTCCGACTCCCACTGGCTCATTGCTAAATAAGGATATCAATTAGGCTAAAGCACTCAGCAAAAGCTCCCAAGTCAACCATCAGCTGAGGCATGAATGGATCTTTTGGGATATTGACTGCAGCAGCAATAGGTTTGTAAGTGGGCTGACCAAGGGGTAATTAAAGCGGCATTATCATGTTACAGCATTTATGGTGCTTCTGAGGCTCTGTGCTGTCCAGGCAGGCAGGGATGCTCTTATCAGCCACCGTAGCAACAAGTACATAAGTGAAAAGGAAGAAAAAAAAATAGTTATCTCTGTCATAAGGAACTTTAAGTCTGTCAGAAGGTATTTTGGTCTTATTGTGAACGTGGCTATTATGTTTAAGTTTGACAAAGTGTACATTGAAGGTTGGAAAAAAAAAAAGTGTTTCAGTAACAATGAGCAATGTCATTACATGCAATGAAGAAAATCATCAGTGCCAAGCTCAAGGCTGCCCACTGTATGAGGTGGCCTTGATGTATGTGCAATTACAGCATAATTGCAGAGATAATTACTGTATGGGCAAGATTAATAACTTTATTAGCCAAAATGGTTCACTTTTAAAAGAGGGAAATGTATATACGTTGGTCTAGTGGATCTAAATTTGCTGAAAGTCAATTAACAGGCTGATTTTGTGTCTCATTACTCACATATTTCACCTTGGAAAGGCACCTTGGAAAGCTTAATTTAAAATGTAAAAAAAGGTCAGGATGTCCCTCATACAATTAAGCCACAATCTGTGTAAAATTCTGTCATTGCACAATAAATGGAAATGGGTCTAATTTGACCACTACAAAATTATTCTCTAAAGTGCCAGAACAACTTCATGAAAAGACCAAAGAATTGACCAATAACATTTGTCTCATTTTTTTCTACTTTATCTCTCATTTTGGTTTTAATTGTGCATTTTACAACACAAACTCCTTCTAAATCCTCATTTTTAAATATGCAGCAGTCAGTCTTTAAGCTCTGTCGAAACAATAAAAATGTTCCTCTTTAATTTAGTCAACCTAGTCATGCAGCACCAATGACAGGGTTATATTTGTCTTATCAAGACCTATTAACCATTTCCATTTTCTTATTAAATGTGTGCTCCACAATTTGTGATTTTTTTTTCCCCCCATCATGATGTAATTATGATGTATCATTTCTCTCAAATAAAGGCTCTGTCTTCGCTTGGTGTTAATTTGAACATGTGAACTTTATACTTTGAACTAATTGGTTGCTGTCGAAATCCCCTGAATGTGAGTAATTCGATCAGGTATTCCATAACCATTGTACAATTTAATTTGAGTAATTTAATTGGATTTGACTGCTCATTTCTGGGCCACTCTCCACTCAGTATCCAAGAACCGGAGAGGTATCCTGAGGCAAATGCACGCCAACTGCCACCAGTTCCTCACACCAACACAGTTCGGGCCTTTCCGAAAGATGGCTTTGCTCGATAAGGCCAGAGACGTCATTTGTGTAATGTGGGTGATTTGAGGAATAAATACCTTCTCCAACTTCTCTTCACTGATTAAATGTAATAAAAAAGCACACTGTTGCATTTTTTTCTTCCCTATAGAGGAAGAGCAATATCCATTAATCCAAAACAGAGTTGCACTTTTGCTACCACAAACTGTTATGAGGTCAAGAACACAAATGTAATTTGGAGTCTTTCAACCATTTTTTTGTTAAGACGTCTGACATGGTTCCCTGTATTATAAGGTGATGTTAAATAGTTGTAAGATGTTTAATAAGTCAAAAAAAAAGTTTATTGTATTATTTTTCCTGGTGTGAAATTGTCGGATAACTTCATGTCAGTATTCAGGCAATTCATGAGAGCAGGTATGAATTATTTTTAAAGTGATGTTTCAATGTAAAAAGGGCATTCATAGTTTCCAATTTCATCCAAGTCTGTTCTTGTACATCTAAGCTAGAGATGGACACCTGAAGGCTGGTGCAGAGTCATAATCTCTTATGAATCCTATTTCTAATTGGAAGAGTTGGAAAATCATTTGCCTAAATACCTCTTCCAACAATCCACACATATGTTGATGAAGATGAGCAATTTTAAACTTGGTGAAGCAGAGATCACTATATCGAAACCGTGAAATTGAGTCTAGGAAAATCTCTACATCTAAATAATATGGGGAACCTACGGAAAGTGTTTAAAAAAAACAAAAAAACTGGTGAACAATAAAGAGCTGATGGTGCAAGACTGAGTTGTTGCCAGTCATGATGTTCAAAGAGAGCATGCCCATTACATAATGTAGAAATTATAAAGATAAAAACCTTTGAAACATATTGAAAGTTTCTGAGCAAAACTTGTGCTGACATTTCCTAAGTTTAGGGTTTCCTAAATAATAATAAAAAAAAAGTCTGAAAGCTACCATGGCATTAATATGCAAACATTTTTGCTCCATATACTTTAATGACATTTGTGATATTTTTTTCAAGCCACAGAAAAGCACCCACAGTGTGTGGGTGCTTAAAAAATTACAATCTACTAGGATTAATTAATTGTTTCTGGTTGAAACACAATGACTACTATGCAATACCTTTCTACTCCTCTAATCTGTTTGCATGCACACATCATGAGTGGTTGGGTATCGTGAAATTTATGTTCCCTCATTTAATCCACTTAGGCCCCGTTTAATATTTACACCAGCACAGGCTTTTCAGTTATCACGTATAACGGGTAGTAGGGAGGTTGCTCTGCGTACACAAGCTATATTTTTCTCTGTTATGCACTAAAACAGAGGAATTGTCCCTTAGATATTACATTAATGTAAGCATGTGCCACCCATTAGTATTACTGGGAGCTGTGGCCTTGAGACATGGTGGCGACAGAGACGGAGAGAGAGAGAAAAACAAAAAAGCCGTGGCAACATCCTTCTTCGGTACTCCGCTGCTGTACCCAAACAGTGCGACAATAGAGCAGAGAGAAAGGGAGCAATTGAAAAGGAGAGAGAGATTAAGTGCACTAAGGAGGAGAGAGAACCACAGAGTGGAGATTGTGAGTGAGCGATGCCTATAGGCAACGCCGGCTCAGTCTTGCTCAGGTCCTCGTAGTTCCAGAGACAGGGATGACTCTGCCACTCTGCATCACTCTTATGTAGTATTCATAGCAGCAGGTCCCTCTAACACAATTTGTGACCTCCAACCCAGCTGAGGAACATTGGGAGTTTAACAATGGGTGACTTCTCGGGGAGTGAGTGCACCGAGACTACGGTGAGAAACTTCCCTGTCTATTATTTCTCCTTTTATATATTGTGGGGAATGTGTCTTTTCTGGGAATTCTGCAATAAAATGACTGTTATTTATCATTACCAGCCTCTTTATCATTTAGTCAATAAAAGGCCTCTCACTTTCTCTCTCTCCTTCGCTCCATCGCGGTCCGGGAGTCAGATATCTGTATTAGTCCCCCCCTGCCTCAGGGCGAGCTGTGTCAAAAGCTAAATCATGATCAGCTATGGCTTTCTGGCTAAATTGTGTATGAAGTCCCCGGGCAGAAAAGGTGCACATGCTCATTATTGGAGACACAGAGAGAAAGAGAGTGAAGTTTGCACACATGCACTAAGGGACACACACAAACAAAAGTAGGAGGGATCGCTCCTTACACTTGGTAAGAGTACCTCGGTCATTAGGATCCATGCAAAAAAGTTCAAGTAACAACTTCAAATGCATGTACTCTTTAGGGCTCCATAATCCAAGAGAAGCACACAGTATCCATTCTGAAAGCTGCTATTGGGATGAATAAGGGAATTTTATTATCAGCTCCTCGTTGTTTATCCTGCGTCGCTCACAGCATTGTGTGTACTTGTGCAACAAAAAAAAAGGCTGTTTAAGGTGTTGAAGACTCATCTCAATGTAAATATGCATTGTAATATGATGCACGACACTTGGCTAAACTTTCAGTTCAGAGTAATCCTCTTTGCTATTGACATTGCATGCATTCTTATTGACATTGCAATAAGAATGTAATTCATGTTATGCATTCATAGCATCGCATGTCCTGTTTTCGTCAGTGTAAATCAATAAAGAAGGTGCATTACATGATTAATTGCTCTTCAAACAAAACAGTTCTAACAAAAGAAAAGCCTCGAGTTTGTAAAGAGGACATATAACTTGTTTTGAAATTAACAAAGGAGCATTTTTTCACTGTATTAGTGCAATACACAATGTGCTCCAGAAAGAAAACGTCAAAGGACTAAACAGATAAGATCCACACAGAAAGCTGTGGATGCAAGAAAGGCATGTGTGACAAAAGTGACATAAGTCAGCCACACAGTATATAACCTCAGCAAGGATGGTCTATAGCTAAAGGCTGATGACAGCCAGAAGATGGAAGCAGTGGAAGGCCTAAATATGTCTGCACACAACTGTTCCTTTAAATGCTCACAAAGTTTCGGTTGAAAGAAGAAAATAAAGTTTTGATTAAAAAACTATTGATAAAATTCACAATTTCACTGTTCAAACCTTGTAGATTGAAGATCACCACATGCTGGGCAAGGCCTTGGGAATACCACACTGAGAGCTGAACTGCTAGGATCTCGATAGTAATCGGTGTCACTCCGACATACAGGTTAGTTGATGATGGACTCCAGGATCCATTACCACAGCAGAGCTGCACCAAAATCATCTACAGGAGCTGTGACTGTAATTATTAGAAAGTTAAAGCCGTCGCCAATGAGTTGTTTAAGATTCTGTCAATACAAAGAAAGGGAAGAGACTCTGAGTAGGGAGACAGCTGTAGATGTCAGATTCTTAACCAGATATATATATTTTTTTCCACGCTTAGTTCACATTTCATTATTTCTGTTTCAAAATATTTGTGATCAAGAATCGCAAGAGGAACCACAAGGCCATTGAGCATCGAAAGAGCCTTTATATAGCATTTTAAAACAATTTCATGGTTAAAAAAACAATGAATCCATATTAAAAAGTTTATTTTTAAAAGATTCATTCTACTGAGATTTCTGTCCTAATTTTTTTTTTTAACTAAAATTCTCCACCCTGATTGCCTCTGTATTTCACACGGAGTTGCATTCGCTAGCTAGCAAAGCACAGAGGACTTGGTCTCCCCTTTAGGACATTATCACCTTGTCCAGTCCTCTGGAGGGCTGTGCTGTCCCCAGTGCAGCAGTTCCTGCTAGCGCTAATTAATTAAGAGGGCAGGTTGGCTGCAGCAGAGAATGGGCCCAGAGCCTTTTCGTCTAGCAGAAAACACAGACAAAATGTGTCTAGAGACCAATCACCTCCTCTCCCCGTGATGGAAACTACGCAGCATTCTGAAATCAGCAGAGATTTAAGAACAGGTGAATTAGCAGGGCTAGCTTGCGCTAGCTTTTTTTTGTCGTACTTTTACATTTCTCCTAAACTCATCATCGGTCTTTGTTGTTATTTGATCAAATTGACACAATTGTACATTGCAATCGATTCATTGCGCACAAAAAAAACTTGCCTCTGATATATAGATTTTACTCTTATGTAGACTGAGTTGTAAACTATATTAGAATACACCACTTAACACCAGCGCACCGCCCTACATCATAACATTTGCACAGTGTTCTTGTACAAGATGGAAATACAGTGTCAGAGGGAGATAGAGTCGGGAAGCAAGTGGGGGAAATAATACAACCACATTTAATGAAAGGTTAAATTTTCATTTACTCACTATTGACTGAGCTGAAAGGGCCATTATTTATTGTATTGGCATGATGTGGCCCATTAGTGCTGTATTGGAATTGGTTTGGCTCCTTTCTCTCCCCTCCTGTCTCACTGACTTTGTGTTGCTCAGCGTTGTGAGATCGCTTCAAGCTAAAAGTGTGGGAAAAGACCTGTTTGTGTGCGCGCGCGCGTGTTTTTCCACGTGTGTGTTGGAGAGGCAGACGGAGGCCGATGTGAGCTCAAACTTTCCACGCTGAATTCCATCTGTTTATTTATCCGCCGTCTGCGTCCTCAAATATTGCTCGGTGATTGGGGCATCGATCTGTTGTTCTCGCGATCTTACTGACTCATCAATGACAATCTAATTCCGTTTATCGCATTTTATCGCCCGCTGTCTCTGGAAAGTGACAAGACACATTGCGGCCGCGCGTAACCTAATAAAGGACCGCTCTGCTCAATCCAGATTAAGTCACGAGACGGCTTGGTTCCTCAAACACACAACGCATTCATTTAGGGCGGCCGCCTAATTGGGGTTGCCGCAGACAAGCCGAGAGGTGCAGAGGCTTTCAGATCCTAGTCATCTTTCTTAAGACCAATTATTCATTCGTTTATTAGCATCCCAGTGCACACCGCACACAGAAGTGCAATAATGAGGGGAAATCTACATAATTCCATGCTTAACAAAAGTACCCCGAGGCCAAACTGCACTCAAATATTCAAACAAAAGATCAGGTCAGTGGTTTTGAGGTTAATAAAGGTAGAAACCTCTTCCTTGTTTCTAATACTTCCACAGAATGAAAACAAAACATACAAAAAAAAAACATGATCAGGATTTTTTTTTT
The DNA here is from genome assembly GCF_000485575.1 of Poecilia formosa. NCBI lineage: Eukaryota > Metazoa > Chordata > Actinopteri > Cyprinodontiformes > Poeciliidae > Poecilia > Poecilia formosa. The sequence goes on along the minus strand of NW_006799963.1, from coordinate 280,338 downwards.
TCTTTTTAGATTATATTTCATTTAATATTTGCGGTTTATTGTAACATTAGTTCTGTATTAGTGCTTTTTTTTTCCTTCTTTTTAGTGACCAACAGTTAAAGTTTTCTTATAAAATATAAAAATGTATTTTATTTCAAGATTTTCTTCTCTCCATTATTATTATTCAAAACTTTTTCCAGCTTCTGCTTCTTTAAAATACAGTTCACAAAGAAAATGTGATGCTATTGGAAACGTAGGATTCAATCTGGCCATCTAGACATATTTTCAACGTCACACATGTACAAAAAGAGTCATATTTTTAGAGCGGCAGAGATCAGTGCCCCGTGAGCAGCGATGCCACTGCGAGTGCCATCTGGCTATCTGAGGTCAAGCTAACTGCTCTGATAGCTGTGACCCAATATGGTGCAAATTGGTGGACATTTTAAAAAAAATTATTATTATTTTCTGCATCACTGGTGGCGACATAAGAAAGTAAACCTCACTGGTGAATTTCAGCATACATCATCCTACTCATTCGTGCTTGCTCTTCAAATTTTATGACCCTTTCGCCCGCTTTCTTCCCTCCTTTTTTTTTTTTTTCTTTCCCCCCTCAGTACACATACAGCATGGGGCTTTACTGGCTTGTTTTCTGTCTGTTGGCACGCTGTGCCAGCATCCGACACCAGCTCCCTGCCACTTTCACAGGCTGTAAACATCTGGGGAAGGCCTTTCATCTGGTCAATGTGGTAAGGGGACCCAGGGGTTCTGGAAGAGTGCCACGATAAAAACAGGGTTCCACACTTGGTTAAGCAAGCTGAAGCCAGCCACTGTGACAAGCTGTGTTTAAAAAAAAAAAAAAAAAAAAGGCAAATGGGAGAAAAAAAAATTTACAGGCTAACACCACAAATTAATAGTTTCCTTCAGAAGGAACATTCGGTTTAGAGTAGGCTCATTAATTTGACATTTAAAATGGCAAGTTACCAACAAAAGGACTAGGGGAACTCAAATACACATTACTGCACACATGTGGCTGAATAATAAACCAAAACATAAGTTTTATTTTCAAAGAAATCTGATCAGACAAAACGTAAATTCCAAACCTTCCTACGACTATAAAATTAAGAAAAAATAAATAGATAAATATCACGGCTAAACCACACCAGACTAATTCTGCTTTTTCTTGCTTTTTGGAATTCCAAGCTTGGATTTGGAAATGACATCACATCCGAGGTGAACGGGTTCTCATCGCGAGCTGGAAAACATGACAAATTTACAAGTTGCTGGTGGTGCTAAATGCTATTAGAAATATATAAAAAAAAGGTTGCAATGTATTTCTCTCTCCAGCTGCACAGCACATCAAGGGCAACCAGTTTAGTACAATTATCCGAAGTGCCAGTAAAACATTTATAGCTGCAGCTTCTTTGTGGATGTTGTTGTGTTTACTTGGAAAGTTTTATCGTTCTTTTTTTAATTCTGATTATTGGCTCTGATTTGATTGTTTTTCATTTTGAATTTTATTTTTCAACGTTATAATTGGTTGTTGGTGTTCTGTATGGCACTTTATAACAAAATATATAGACTAAAACTAAATACGCAAGTCGTCTTGACAAAAACAACCCGCCAGTGAAATTCAAAAACTATCATAGCTGAAGGTTTTATTTAGTAACTTTTGATTCTCCTCTTGATCACTGCGTTCTTGAGTTTACATCTGAAGTTTCATTGCGACAAAGTGAGACAGATTTCAGATTTGGTTTTCAAGAATCTTTACTTCCGTTTGGCAAAGTACCATATATAGAGTCGTATGGATAGCGGTATGTCTACAGTGTGTTTTATCTTCTTGAAAGGCCGAGTGATTTTCCTTCAGCACTGTGTCACGGTGGAGATGGACTGCAGTTCAACAACATTAATATTTAAGGAACCTCAGCGACTCCCTTCACCCTTATACATTATTTGGGCACTTTGTGACACTCACAGATTGCTGTCCCTCAGTGACACAAGCAGCATCCAAAGCTCAGCTCTCAGAACCACAGTAGAGATGCTCGTGTGTGACAAGTGGGAGTGCAGGTATCTGTTCTCTGCGAAGGAAGCTGTTTGATGAGCCTTTGATATGTCGAGGGCGGCCGGTTGCCGACTCAAGATAAAAAAGCAAGTGTAAAATCAGAAACTGAGCTTTAAGGAATATGACTTCATGAAATTGTGAATGTTTAATCATCCTTTTCAACTCAGTAACAGTGACATAAAAGACCTTTTTATATATATATATATATATATATATATATATATATATAATGGTAATCTCAATCTTTGAATAGATCTGGCTGATTTTCATTCCCCGGTTTATGAAAGCTTTGATTATTGATTTCAGTCGATTCCAACTTCTCTTTAAGAACAAAATCATGTTTTATAAGAAAAGCAGATAAAGCAGCTTTATCAATTATTTCAAGAATTATTTACATTAGGAGTATATCAGAATGTTACTAATATTTTAAAGACAATGATTACAGAGACTCGTGTAGTTAGCATTCATAAACATCAACATTACCGTGACACCAAGCTGAGTATGTAGGAGAAAGTTAATCAGTTATATGGGGCAAAACATCTAACAACAAAAAAGATTGGGGTGGAGTCAAAGGATAAGATGAGTACAACATCTCAAGAGGAAATTTTGGATGAAAGAGGAAAAGTCACATCTGTATTTTGGATATTTGGAACTTAAAAAGAACTAATCAGTAATTATCAATAATAACTGATATGAAAGGATTATATTGTGGTACATCTTTCAGGAGTATCACCCAGCACTAGCACTAAGTCATTGTGGCCTAGTGGATATGGATATAAAACTTATGTTTCAGAGGTTTCATTTTTCTTAGAGATGACGTTTCCAAAGAATTTTGCTGAATGAGAAAACTGATTCAATAGAAAGCACAAACAATACAGATGGGAAGTTGATGCAAGAGTTTGATGCTCCTTTATCTTCATTGTTTTTCTTTCCTTGCATGGTGATCATTTCACAGACTTGAGGGAATGTGGACTTTCTGCCACTGCTGACATGGCACTTAAAAGCTGCCACACGCTCCCCCCTCTTCCCATCCGTGTCCGGTTTCTGGGGCTTGCAATGCATCCCTACACCCCTTCCATATTGTTAATATTGTACTGACCCGAAGCAGTTATGTACTGTAGAACATTATATCCTCATCTGGGTGGCGTGGCGACTGTAAAGAACACTGTCATGAAACATGGCTCGGCTTATGCTCCTGCTCCGTAGCTGCACACCCGGGCGCCCACGATGCTCGTACATCAAGCGCCGGCCTTGTCGCTGGCTTTATTGAGAGCAAAAACAAAGGGTTGAGCTGTTTGGAATCATTTTTTTTTTCTCAAGACAATTTTTCAGAATAGCACCAAAAGCTTTCCTTTTGGGCCTTAGAGGTGGCCGAGGAGGAGACAGAGAGCGATAAAATTGATGAATGGCAGATTGATGGATTTCAGTCCTTCACCGAGGAGAAAAATAAGAACGATGCGCATGATATTTTTTTTCTACTTTTTTTTTTTTTTTTCAAAATTTGAGAGTTTGGGGAAGTAACTTGTGATTGATGAAGATGCTTGTCTATTCACTTTAACACATGACTTGTTTAGATTACATTGATATTATTAAACTGAAAATTGTGTGTACCCCAATCTTTATTAATGCAGCGGGGAAGGAACTGGTGATTAAAATCAGCAGATTTTCTGTTTGAACGGCCAGGGCCAGTAACTAGTAAAAAAAAAAAAAAAATAATAATAATAATCTAAACAGTGAACGCAGCACAATAATTGCTACAGATTGTACAGACAACATTGCTCTTTATGGAGAAGGGCTCCATTTTTCCTTTTTTTTCGGTATCTGTGAGGTGTTTCAGTATAGCATTAAAGATATACAGAGTGTTTTTTTTTTTAAAGAAACAATTTCATACAGCATGTTGACAACTATGTCTTATTCAGGCTGCAAGAGAGAGTGCAGTGTCAGTAGATAACAGGAAGGGAGAATGCAGTACAGCAAGGTTGCTAGATTTCATGCCTAAATTACATCTGACCTATAAATCTCCACTTATGTGTAATAGCTTACCTTAATCCCATTGGTAAGAGATTTCATATTTTGATTAAAAAAAAACTGTAATTTAGTGCTAAATTACATGTATGTAATTTACGCAGTCACATTTACACAGTAAATGTGACTTGCACTGTGTTTATGTCAACAACTAATATTTCTTAAGGTAAAGTGAGACCGACCACTGATCTTAACTTTAAAATTTCACAGATTGCAAATTCAGTAATCTGCAGTTATGTCCTGAAGCTAATTGGTGTATACCATACTTTTGTGACTTACAGAAGACTTTTCCGAATACTTCATGGATCTGACCAACACTGAGGTTAAGGACCCATTAGTGTGTAGATATCAGTATAACACTTGGGTATTAGCACATATGTATATAAATGTTATGCTAATTAGAAATAAAAGGAATTAAAAATAAACCATGTAAAAAAAAAAAGTGTGCCATTTCATGCTGCTTCGGTGTAACACTATGTTTGGATAGTTAAGCTACGCAATCTCCTGACAAATATTGCCCACGCATATTTTTCAAATCAGTTTAATATAACAAATAGCACATGTAATCACAAAACCTTCATTTTCCCCTTTTGCATTCTTCATCCCAGTCAATGCCAGGCGTTAGACTTTAATAATGACCCATTAAACAATGTGTTTAGTAAATTGATCTGTGAAGAAACACACAATCACCAACAGCCACTAATGAGTTCCCATTTGTCTCAGAGAGCAGCAAGGAAGCATAATGAACAGCCTTCCGTTCCTTTCCACTCTTTTTTTTTTGTTTCATTCATTTATTTGCTTTTTTTCTCCCCCTCCCACCCTCATTTTTCTTTTCACTTACAAGTCCCCAACATTTTTGCCTGAACTTTGTCTCGGTCCATACCTTCTGCTGCGCTCCTCTCCTCCCTCAACTCTTGTTCCTCCTAAAGGACACAGGTGACTGAACCCATGACTGTCCTCGGCCCAGAAGATGATACATAACAACTCGCCCCCAAATGACAAATCAGGCCGACACTGGGCCAAGAACAGGGATATTGATTTTTCAATGATTAATAAGTGGAAAATAATTGTGTTTCATTAAGATGGATGGTGTTTCATTTGGTGCCGTCTCCTTTTCTTCACTTCAACGCAAGGAAGGCAATCAAATCTGCCAGTGCTGCAACCCGTTAGCCTGCTATGGCAACAAGGCCAGCCACATGTGTGTGTGTTGTGTTTTTTTCTTTTTTTTTGTTTTTTTTTTCCTGTGTGCGAGTGTGTGTGTGTGTGTGCGCGTGAACAGATAGAGTACTGGGAATAAAGAGAGCAATGTGAAAAGGAGATGAGAGTCTTATCTCTCAACGGGGTACACATTTACTGGCAGCAATTTCAGGACAAAATATGCAGACCCCATAGAGAGATCACACACCGACCACAAGAACTCAACTTTTCATCCTGTGAATATTTCAACAACACTGATTATGTTTACATACATGGATATTTCCCCGCTGAATGCGATATTTCATCCTGGTTTCAGGTCAGCACATCGACTATCAGCAGAGTTGGTTTGAAGAGCCCTTCTTACCTCATGCTGTTATTATGGGAAACTGGAAACCGTACACCAGCGGTGGGGATGGCTGGCCAAGTGCTGGCACAAATGTGGTTGCGTAGAATCAAAAAGCTTCCCTTTAGACTCTAGTCACCATTTTGTGGTTATGGAGATCACAGAAGAGGAAGAGAAGCCAATTTCCTCGCTGATAGTAGCTTTAACATGCAGCAGAAGTCATTGCATTTGAAAAGCCACGCTCAGCGAGTGGGAAAGCCTCTCCACTCCGTCTTACTTACAAAACCGAACTGATTACGACAAGTCTGTGCTTGGCGCGTAATTACGGGAGATGCGGCAAACTGCTAAGTGAAAGAAAAGTAGACGATATAGATTGAAGGAAATATTCGCGTTTCAAAACAGATTAACCTAACTTGTGTAGAGTCTTTGTTCCACTTCTACATTCCCTATCCACTAAAGGCACATTGTGAGAAAAATGTTGTGCAGGTGATAGATTTACACTGGATCTGGGCCAAATGCTTGCAGAGTTTTGCTTGTGGCCTGTGATTGTGCCAACATTATTGTGGGCTGTGGAAGTGGAAATTAAAAACAAACATGAGAACTCTGAAAAGGACCGGATTCAGAAAGATGTTGCACAATTTTTACAGTATTGCCGCAACATGAAACCGTACACACAACACTGTGTGTTCCTAGGAGATGATGAAGTAAAACTCTCCTGCAGGAAGAGCTGAAGTTTTATTTTCTGCCTCTGCCCATCACTACTGAAATATAGGTTTTAATCTCAATGAGTTTTTGTTGTTGTGGATAAATAAAGGATACATTCTCTATGTATGGGACAAAATGGTCAACTCTCACCTTGTTAACATTGGTTAATTGTATTATTAATTTTGATTTTAAAAATTAGTTTCATATTGCAACATATTTTACATATTAAGATTTATAAGATGTCTCAGTCCCACAAAATCACCCCATCAGCCATTATACCACTGTATTACCTGTGAACATTAAGTTACTTTCCTTTTAATTCACCTTGCAAATATGTCAATAGATCTCCTATATATCATTCCTCTTAGTGTATTAAATGTCTTTCAAATTACTTTTTTTAAAATTTTTGTTTAGTGTATTAAATGTCTTTCAAATTACTTTTTTTAAAATTTTTGTTGATGAGAAGATTAAGGCAGCGTTAAACCTTCGGACCGCAGTTTTGTTGTGAATAGAAAACTTTCCGTTTGGCAAGACTAACACAACATCCCTATAATTCCTAAACGTCAACGGCAGTTTTGTTTGTTTTGTTTTGCATAATGCATTCACTGTGTTCATAATTAAATATTTAAT
>NW_006799963.1:191668-272702 GCF_000485575.1 Poecilia formosa | reverse complement strand
TATATCGACTTGTTCCCTTTAAGATTAACGAAAAAAAAAAAAGTGTTGAATTCCTGCTTTTGGCCCCAACTGATTGTGGAACCTTAACTTTTACCTGAGATCGGTTCAGAACACACAGGAACTCGTTTTACTGCCGATGCATGAACGCACGAGCCGCCCGCTTGACGATTTCTCACAATGCGTCAGAAAACATAACCCTCGTAACGTTTGATGTGAAAGTCTTTACTTATTAGCAGAAGGGAGAAAATAAACATCACAAGATCATTTGCAATGCAGGCTAAGCTAACTCTGTTGTGCAAATGCATTTGCTCATATGTGAAGACGGCAGTGCAAAGACATTTTATTGTTTTTCCGTTGACTGAGTGTCCCCTGAATAAAGTGTTACAGCATTGCACTGAGGGATAATGCTGCACAAGAGAGGGCCTTGTTCTGGTGGTGGGGGTGGGTGGGGGGTGGGGGGTGAGTGGGGTAGCAGCAGCCAGGTCTTCCATCCCAGCATCCCTGTGTATCACTTTAATGTTCACATAATGACATCCCCTCCAAGTTTGTGTCATGGGCCATCAACAATCATAATTGTAAAGTGATTCATTGAGTGATGTTGTCAACAGTGCTACTGTCAAGAGAAACTGATACCAGCAAAAGAGAATAGGGCACTCTAATGAATATATCAATAACCAGTGACAGGTGAAAGAGTGCTCCTGACGAAATTTCAAATAAGCACTAACACCTCTCCGGGATGCCTTCATTTATTTTCCTGTGGCACACCCTGTCATGGTGAACAAGTAAATAACACAATTAAAAGCAAAAAAGACGGTGCGTAAATCAATCACACACAATCCATTTGTTTCTTAAATTTTAAAATTCATTCGGTCTGTTTGTTAAAAAACGCAAGACGGAAAGTTTTTTTGTCCCGTTTTATGTGTTCACTGCTTATTACTGACACACATTTTTCCCTCCGTTGGTCGCAGTCTTCCATAGACCATTGAAGTGTTCAAAATCTTGCTGCTTTTCACTATGATCAGACGTAGCCATGTTGTAATCTGTACGGCTTGCCATGTCATGCAGGTTTCGTCGCTACAGAGCTTTGTCCTTAAAAAAACGAGGGAAGCAACCTGTGTGGTCCATTTTATTTTAATTTCTTTTCAGCTAGAGATGCACCAGATTATCAGCGAGACACTGAAATCGACCAATTTCGCCCTAATTGGTTCTAATTGGTGGTCAGCAGGTCACTAAAAAAGTCTCCATACTTTTTCTACTCATTAAATACATCAAAACTTAGAAACGTTTTCAATATTCTCGTGTATAAATGGATAAACCAGCGCCATGCTTGTTGATGTGCCTTGATTTCATTCAAAACCTGGAACTTTGTAGACAATTCAATGCATCTGTTTTTAAGAATCTAGATAATTCATTTCTAGATTTTAGACCAGACCCAAAGTTCTTGGCGTAGGTTCAGTTGAGATGCAAACAGCATCAACATCGGTAATCAAAACCAGTTTTTATTTGACCCACTTTTAATTTTGAACAATCCAATTCATGTTACTAGAGGTATTATAAACTTCAGCTGATGTAATTAAGCCAGGATGTCTGAGAAACTGTGACAGAGTCATTTACCTCAAATGTTAATTGCAAACTAACTTCAGTAAATAAAACCAAACAACTGGAGTGTTTTATTCTAGTGTCGTAAAACTATCAGAAAACTCTAGAAAACCGAGTATTGGAAAGGGTGGAAAAATATTAGGAAGTTTATTATGTGCTTTTAATTTGAAGTAAATATACACAACTTTTAGAATCTACTTTGATTAATTTGTATTACATCTGTATCATCAGAAATGTTGGACACTATCTTGAAATGTAAAATGCATTTTATGTCACTTCCTCTCTTTTCCTATTAAATAGATAAAAAATATATTAAAAAGGAGTAGGAATTCTACAAAAAAGTAAGTTTTTGTTTTACTCAAAACTACACTTAAAACTGTTTGTGGATCCCTTTAAAAGAAAAGAAATATATGGCATTCTGCTCTCTCCTTTCATCCCTCAGAATAAATACTCCACATCTTTGGTAAAATAAAGTAGGAACCGCATGCAGAGAACTTATCTGATGTCTTCCGCTTTGAGTGAATGTTTGTGTTTGTCTTTGTGTCCGCATATAATCACCTCCACACTTCACAGCGGAATACCGGCGATTCATCACCCAAATGAGGTCCAGTCGAGGCCGTGATCCATCACCCAGTGTCTGCTCCAACGGCGAAGGTAATGAGAACGGGACCAATGCAACATTGATGGGGCCTGGCTGGTGACGACACACGGACAATGGCGCTGACGGGTGAAAGAGTGACCCCTCTTGTTGAAGCGCTTGTTTCAGGTTATGATTTAGAAGTAGCACATCGAGAATCATCGATGTTTGAAACATTCGGAATTCTCTGGGAAAATAAAATAAAATAAAAAAAGAAAAATCAGCATGTTCATTTGGGTGTCCAGATGCGCGTTAAAGTGCAAGCGAATGCCCTTAAACACTCGTTTCCCACGTACACCTGTCCTCTGCACCCAGCCTTTGGAATAAAAAGCAGACCGAAATGCAATTAAAGGGGCACTGTGGTGCTCCATTGTCACATCACACCGGGGCTACTTCTCTCCGCCTGCCGCATTAATAGGGTTTCAATTGCTAGCGCTCGCTTCTTAATGGCTGATTTATTTCATTTTAATACCCTTGTCAGGAACCAAGACCTCGTCTGAGGCTCTCATAATAGGGGGAGCCTTTCCCTCTTTCTCCGGTGGGAATGCGTGACTCTAAAGATCTCAGTTTGATATGTGAACTCAGCCTCCTTTGACTGAGGCGGCCAGGGCATATAGAGGATGGGGGATGGGGGGATATTTATTTAAATGTTGTATCTATATCTCTTCACAGCTGCTAAGTTACTGAATATCACCAACGTACAAGGACTGGATTGGTAATATTAAGGTTGGGTAGAGGTGAAACTAAGGGTAAGTGTACAGGAGTTACCACAAACCAGAATACTATTTCATTATTTAAAAAAAAAAGAAAGGAAATCTATTTTTATCTTTCATCTGTCTTTGTCTTCATCTCTCTGTGTCTTACATTGTAGGACAATGGCAAGCCCTTTCCCCATGAGAAACTCAATTGACTGGAACCTCTGTCATTTAACACACTATTAATTGACTAATGTGCATCACATTGCTATGCAGCATAGGTAGACGAGGACCATGGGGCCTTATCATAGTGGATTATGGGAAATTAGCTGAGGAATCCACCACATACCTTCTTTTTTTTTCTGTCGGAAACACACAGCCAGTCGTGGCTGCCGTTTGAGATGATCTGCACAAAGACAATTATTCTAATCACTTAAGTCTGCCCTTATGAGACATCTGCTCTGTAAAGCGTTGTATTTCAATTTTCCCAGACAACTGTGAGCAGATGAGGCTTCATCAGTATCATTACTCACAACATTGTTTTGCCTAAACAATGCTTTTAATGATCGATGAATAGGCAAAGTACAGGATACAGTCATGATTCTGATGAATCAGTTACTTATTCTGAAATGCAGCTCAGCCATTAAATGCTTCATAAAACCTTCAAAGGCAGGCATCAAGTCAGTCATTCAGTGTACTGATGCAACATTGAACATTAAAGGGGTAACTTGACTTTTTTTTTGTTCCCTAGTCAGGTTCTGTGAAGTTATCCATAATGTTCCCTTCAAGATGTCACATCATTGTGAGTTTGTGAAAAAACTGCACATTTTTTATTGGATCTCTAAATCAAATGAAAAGACATCAATGTCTCTTCCACAGGTTGTGCATAGTACCTACACTCAAACTTTTGAGTTTGAAACTAAAAATATGGAGTTTGAATGTATTTTTTGACTTGGCCATTAAGTTTGTCTATTGAAATGAACATTTCTAAGATTTTAAGAAGATCTGTTGTTCACAAAGAACAACTTTCTCTTCACCGTAGGCTTTTACAACACAATGCGACATCTGACACGTCAATAGTGCAATCCTTTCAGTTATTCTCCTTGAGGTGTCAAATGAAGTATATCCCGAGCATAGAATCTCAATCCATCCATCAGCGTTCACACTTGATTCTGGCTTAACGGCTCTAATTAGCTTTCTGTCCATAGACTAATCTTTCATTCGTCAATCGATTGATTTCCCTGTCTTCATTACGACAGGGCTGACATTGTGTTGCTGAGTTTAGCGCAAAGATAGCCAATTCTGAGCTAAAGGTTAAACATGTTAAGCATGGCCACTCGCATCCTGACAAGCCGTTGTTTGGGGCAGCTTTATTAATGAATATGCCACCTCTTGTTTCTCTTTTTGAATGAGTAGATGGCCACTGTCTATTCCGCATAAAACATACAAGGAGACCTGAAGTCGCAACGCTTTTCATTAGAGAATATATATATATATTTATCCTTGTGCTGAAAATAAAATTTAAGGACTGCAATATCAGTTTAGACTGGCAAACACAATGATGCTGTTACACAAACAAACCTCCACTGTCCTTCCATATAACTACAGAATCTTATGTTGGCCTTAAAGTGACCACACTATCTCCAGTGCTCAATTTTTTTTTTAAATCTTCACCCTATGAAAGTTCTTCCTAACCTCCACACTTCACCCACACAACACTATTCACCTCTCAAAATGGAGATTTTCTCTGTTCGAATTGTATCAGCTTTTACTGAGTTTACGCTGCCAAACAGGAACAATAATCAGATTCACACTTCTGTTTGCAACTTCTCAGAGTGCTGGATTACTGCGCGTAGATACAGTTATTGAAAAACCATTCACGTTCCCGACTACTACCCGTACCATCACACGCAACGTACCACGCCGCAGACGCCGACTATCCTATTATATAGGTGGTGCAGTAAAGAGGCAGCGTATGGTTGGTGGAATTAACACTTGCTTAAATCCACCCGCCTCACCCTTAGGTGATCTTTATCCTATATTTATTTTTAACTTCATTTTCCCTGATTCCCTATATCTCTGTTTTTTTTTGTTTTTTTTTCTCTCCACGCCAAGGTGTTCGGGTTTAGAGTATCCAAGAACGGCGATGGCATCCTTTGTTCTTTTTGACAGCCGCTCAAAAGATAATCTCTGAGCGTCTTGGATTTTGTTCAATCTATTAACCATAACAGCATATATTTAGTGCTTTCTAACTTTGCCTTGGGCTTCTGTCACCCCAACACAACACTGAGAATGGCAGCATGTTAAAGGCAATGCAATAGCATGCTATGTGGCTGTTTATGAGAAGTGAAAAGCATTTTGTTTACACTGGGCAACACATTCAATTTATTTGTAATCTGCTACAACAGAAGCATTAAAGCTTTTGGTGTTCAGTTAGGGGAGATGTTGTTTTAAAGATAAACTGATGAACTCCGATAAAACCCCGGGCGAAAGAGGGGGGAGGAAAAAAATACAAGAAAATGTTACAAATTTAAATATAAAAAAGAATAAATCTCTAGAAAACTAAACATCTATACATTTTAATGTATTCAGAGCAAGACTTTAGAAAATCATTTAATCAATGTTAAATCATTTTTGTTGTAATATCTTAAAAATTAAAGGAATAAAATAATTTTCACAAGTTGTTGCAATCAAATGTTTTGTATTTTTTTTAGATACAATAGACCGCTGGTATTTGCTGGAGTTAGCCAATAATTGGACCCTCTCTAAAAATGTTGAAACTTGCTAATTTTAATCATTCAGACGCCTTAGTTTGTATGAACACGCAGTGGAAACCATATTAGCCCCAACGCAAAAGCTAACATGGCATTCCTTATCTCCGCCCTTACGGGTACAACCAATCGGCAACAAGCAAAATGATTGGTGCTCCTGGATTGGCTGCTTCACAAACGCTGTCCAGCAGTGTGTCAAGCCAAAGCATTTCAGTTTCCGAAGTTCTATTTTTCTTTAAATATTTCAGATATGCTCTATGAAAGAATCTGTGAAAAAACAAAACAGGAGGCGGGGAGCAAATAAAAAAACTGGAAAACGTGGAATCCTGAGTTTCTTCAAATCAAGGCCAACATCCCATTTGTTTAGAGTTACCTGTGATTAACAGTAACTTAACTGGAACTGATACTAGTCATCCTCATATGATGATCACCGTCATCATATGAGGATGACTTTTGATGACTTTGATCTTTACATTTGTTGCTTGTCTTTTTGTTTTTGTAACGTAAAATCATTTTGAATAGCCTGTTGCTGAAATGTGCCACATAAATCAACTTGCCTTGCCTAATGCCCTAATGTTTGATGTTAAGGTAAATATTGACAAAACGAGACTATTTAGTCATCTCAAGGCCATATTTTCTCCAGTCAGAACATCAACATTTACTTATTTCTTAAGCTTTACTTTTCTTTTAATAAGTACACTTCTAGCACAGTTCAAATAAAAATAACTTTTACAGTATCATCACTCAAGATCAAGTTTGGCTTAGGTTCAGCTTGCTTCATTTTTGTATTTGCCTTTGCTTTTTGTGACACAAACCAAATGTTCGGCTCTGCTGCAATACAGGACAGCGGCTGGAGTCACAGTCTTGTCTTCAGATGCTGAGCTTGGCGGGTGGATAAGGAAATGAACCATCAAGATTTACTCTAATCTTCCCCTTCCATCATGTTAAGCCAATAATGACAACAAGAACATAGCAGCAGTAGGCCATTCTGATAACCTCACCATTTCCAGGTTACACTTGATAAGGATAAAGAGATGTGCAGCCATTTGTGAATTATTTTAAAACCACAGGCACATCACTGTCACCACGTTTCTCAGATAAACCTGTTTTTTTTTCTTTCTTTCTTTCTTTTCTTCATTTGCTCAATCGTATTCTTCCAATTTATGCTAATAGCCTCAGTGTTACATGATTAGTGGCAGCTATTTACAGTGAAGACATTTGCTAATCAAGCTGCAGAGTTATGCTCCAGGTCTGGGAGCAATTATGTCCACACAGAGCACATATTTATAACACACACACACACACACACACACACACAGTTACAGTCACATTCACCTACACGGACCCCGAGCATATACTTTCACACACACACGCAGTTAGAAAGCCATCCATTACCAGGTCCTGCGTTTTACATTTAATCTTCTTATTGGATCCTTGTTAATGTTAACCACTTCCTTCCCCTGCAGTTTATTTTGATTTTGTGCATGTGGCCTCTGCTCTCTGCAAGTGTTCGTGGTCCAGACCATCCATAACTTGCACAGACAAACGGACAGCAGTGGGAGAGGGGCAGCGGGGGTCGGGGGAGGCAAGCAGCTGGCGTTTTCTAAAACAGCAACTTAGCGTTTCTAAGTGGATCCAAAAATGGCGGGCCTAATTTGCAAGAAGCTGTGGCCGTTTATTTCACCCTTTCACCTTTAAAACATGGGCAAAGAAGGGGCATGATATGGTTCAAGTTGCTCTAACGCGAATCCCACGATGCTTTGAAATTCAGCGTGAAATTAAACCCTCAGATGTTTGTTTCCTGACTTCACTCACACCTGAATACAGTTCCACTTTATCACTGGGTTGATCTTTAACACAATGAACTTCATGATGTTGTGCAAAAGTGAGCCGTCTGTAGTGCGCTGCTTGTAAACATAATGTTGTTAGTCCGAGTCAATGGAGCAATGGGCTGTGAGGAAAAGTGCTCGAATTAACCGAGCCCTAAAAATTCCTCTTGTTTCAAGAAAAAGAACTTGTACGCTAATTAAACAAGTTATTTTGCATTTTTACAGAAAAAACAAAACAAAAACAAAAAAAACATTTAAATCAAGACGTCAACGGTGAATAATTGAGTGTATTCTTTTTTTAGGGTCTTGCATCCCTCATATTCAGTTTCTTTAAGCAAGAATCTCTAAATTGCAAACAGTGCAAAAACACAATCTTATCTAGTATTTTTTGCTAGTTTCTATCTTAGTTTTGTCTTATGTGAAGTGTACTAACATGCAAGTAACTTTTCTGTAAGACATAGAAGCTGGTTTTAAGTAAATAATCCCTTCATACTGAAGAAAAGTGGACTAGATCTAATATGTTATTTCATTTGTAACATGGGAAATTATTTCCTGTTGTGAAATAATTTTCCAGCGGAACTCTTGTTTTTTTTTTGTTTTGTTTTTTTATTCCAATAATAAGGAATTATTTACTGAAAGCAATCTCCTGCATCTTGCTGAAAGGTGGGCTATGAGTTAATTTTGTCTTATTTTAAGTGCACTACGATATTTGCACCAGGAACTAGACCAAAAATACTTAAGATTTTGTCTTTTTGCAGCAAAGACTCTGAATATCCTGTTCCAATATGACACTTTGGCTGCACAGTCGTTCCCACCACTCATCAAAGGAACTCTGCAGCCTAACCCCTCCCTCTGGCCCTCTGCCTAATTACATAATCAATGTCCTTTTAAAGGTATAAGCAAATCACCACCAGGGCGAGCTGCTGACCCTCCCTGCGAACTTTTCGGGCTTAGAAAAACGAGATTTGTACCAATCAGGGGGAGCTGATGCTTGACTTGGAGCTGAGGACAGAGAGTCAGGACCCCTAATTAGGACTCCTAACCCCTTACTGACAGACAGATTTGTTTCTGCCTCGGCCCGTGTTTGGCCAAGATCTGCTGGGACCCCCAGATCATCAGATATGAGTCGAGAAGTACCAGCATCCAGCGATTGGCGTTCATTAACTAACTTGCTCAAACAAAACACAATCAAACCCCCGAAAGCTGCCTAGTTGCACATTCCAAATAACAGAAATAATAGCTCTTTTCCTCTTCATTTTTACCCCACAAACACTTAAAGATATAAGTCATACTGCAGAAACGATTAGCCGTAATCATGCTAAAAATAATTCAGACAAAAGAGAAGAAAGAGAGTCACTTTCGAGAAACAAAGAAAAAAAAAAACATAGTGCCTTCTTGTAAAGTCTGTCTTGTCGTTCAAAATTCCAGTACAACACTGCAGACAAAAGGAGGAATAAAGTCTTCATGCTGATAATTATAATTGATATGATGCAGGCTTGTTGGGTAAAGAGTGAATCCAGGCCATCAGTGCTTCCTATTAGGCATCTCTGGTATTTTCCAAACAGCTGCCTTTGATTATTCGCAGCAGGGGCTGCCACAACGCTGCCATGAGATAGCATCAGCTGCCTCCGACGGCGCAGCCGGGGACAGGCAGCAACGACAGGATGCAGATGCAACCTCAAATGCACACACACGCACACACACGTTGTCGCCAAGCAAAGACAAAGGCCAAGAAGCGAAAAGGGGGGGAATGAGGTAAAGGGGTAAGGGAAGATGGCCTGCAGAGGCTCCTCGGGGCTTCCTGTCTTTTTCCTTTCAGTACCTTAAGGCCAGAAGTTCCTCCAATGAATCATCAAGCTCAGACAGATTGCTTCAGATCCAACTCTTATTCAATGTTATAAACAACAACAAATCTACAACCCGCTGTGGTAAATGCTTTATTAAGAACACCAGTGACGGCTGAAGGGTTTTTCTGTCGCAAAAATGAAAAACGTCATTATTTCAGATTATATTTTTAAAACGTCTCTTTTCATTTGCTTCATTTTCACTTTTTGTCTTTGAAAGTCTATCTTGAGATTCTATGTGTTTAAAACATTCGGCATGTTGGCAGTGTGTTAGAAGACTTTGACTCAAGTTATGACGTTTCACAGTACAATGCTGCAGACAAAAGGATGTACAGTTTAAACTAACAGCTCTCACAAAGCTAACCCTCAATAAAAGACGTTAAAACTGTTTGAAAAATGTCACTATTACACATTTTTCACTTCATTTATCTTTACTACTAAACTCACATCTTATTGTGCTGTTTGGTATCCGTTCTCTGAATCTTCCCTGCACACACACTTTAACCTCCACGCATAATTCATGATAAATTAAAGCGACCAAGACATTTTCGCCGCATCTTTTAAGACCATTTTACACCTCGGTGTGTCCATAGAGTTGTTGAATGCTTTCGTTTATCCTGCCATTACGTTCTGAAGTCTGTTTTGCCTCCTAATCCCTCGTCCTCCTGCTGCTAGATTTAGCAACTCTGCCACTGGCAGAAGGATCGTGTCGATGCTTATTTTAACCATCAGTCTTTTAATTACAATTAAAGTGGACTCAAACTGTTGGATAAAAAAAAAAAAAATCCAACAAAAACAAACACTAAAAGTGGTAAGTGAAAAAATCAAATTTAAAGCACCAAGATCGACTCAAACTTGAAAAACCATGGAGATACAAAGTTTTCCGTCAGAACCTGTGACAGCGTTCCCGCCAAGCTATGTAAGGTATTCCACAGTCATCTGTTGAACGGGGCTAAGCTGAAGCGCAACTTGAGTAAGGGAGGGTGGAGGGTACGAGGGGCTGCCGCTGATGTCGACATGGCGCTCATAGCCTTTTCCATTTGGGATCAAACCGAGATGAGACTTCCTCTCCCGCTGCTCGCTTTACAGCAGGTGCTTCATGGTGAGTGCCTCTCTAAACTCAACCCCTCTTTACCCACTGACATTTAGCAGGCACACACATTTTGATCCCCCGCTGCCACGCTGCCAAATATTGAAAGGCAACGAGAGGCATAAAGAGCACGTATTTACTTAGCGTGCGGCAAAGATACTGCGCAGGAGGTGGATAAAGCATCAGGGACAGGTTGAGAGGGGGGGAAATAAGAGTCATAGAAACCTCAATAGAGGGAGATTTGTGACACAAAGCAGCCGAGAGTGAAAAAAAAAAAAAAAACCTTGCCCATCATTAAGTTTGCAAAAGCCATTTGGCAAATAAACTGTTTGTTATTGCTCTTAAATAGTACCTAATTGAAACACTGACCTCAGCCAGGCACCTTCATCCTACTTCTAAGCTAAACAGGAACAATCTGTTTAATTGCAGGTTTTTTTTTTAAAATTCTGAATGGGGCGTTGAGAGGTAATTGACCCCTCTGTGCAACAAATGAATCCTCTTGGGAAATCCTGCTCAAATGGATGTTTAAATGCAAACAGTAGTCGGTCCGCTCACAACGAAAAGGGGGCCGGTGCCACACGGGCCCCTGGGTCCCCGCTGAAATCCTATAAAATCAAATCAAAGAATCTGACATTTTCACTAACCAGAGGCCTCGACGCCGGTTCCGCTGCAATAACAAAGGGAGTAGCAGGACAAATTGAAATGAAAGTTGTAAATGAAGCTCAAGTTAAAATGGCTGAGGCCAGAGAGAGAGAGACAGAGAGAGAGAGAAAGAGAGAGGGAGAGAGAGAGAGAGAGCGAGAGAGATTAGTGGTTAGGTGAAAATGTTTATTTTCACACTTCAAAGTTCCCGGCTCAGTGTGTGTGTTTAAGATCAACAGACCTTGTGATGAACAACCTGTTCCATGCTGGAAATACATTCTGTGAAACACAACAGAAAAAGCTGCAAAGCACTGACTGGGGAGTATTGAATTACAGCCCCGGCTTTGCTGTGAAGCAGCGAGAGGAGTTCTCTCTCTCTCTCTCTCTCTCTCGCTCTCGCTCTCCTCTCTAAAGATGTCCCCCTTTTATCGGCGCGTCTCAGCCCCGACGCGCAAGACAAAATTCACGGCTTTTTCATCTCTCCACAGAAGCCACTCAGAAACCTGCTGAATAAGTCCTCCGACGTGCTGAACCGCACCTCCACATCCCGACTGGCTGCCGCGGTTTGTGTTTCTGTGTTCAGCAACTGTACGGATGAGTCTACTGTAAGCAGGTCGTTTGCGTTGCTGCTGGAGTGAAATGGGCTTTTCACTTTATTCTACTCGTCTGGCATTTTCAATGTCTTTCCGCACGAGGTTGGATTTGAGGCAGCCTCCGAGGAAAAAGTCATTTCCTTCCTCAGACATAAAAAAACGTAATCTTGGTTTCTACTCAAATCCGTTTTGTAAGCGAGATCAAATGTTGAGTGAAGACTTTCTGGCAAATTGGAGGAGATGGTTGCCTAAAATAACACCATGCAAAACAAACTGATTTGTTGTGTATGAGCATGTGTAGAGAAGCACCGATCAGCCTTTTCCTGATTGATCCGAAAGGCTGATTCTGATTTATTTCTATGGAAACTGTAGTACAGACAGGAAAATCATTTTAAATCCAACTAAATCAGACACAATTTCAAGATAATACCCAGGGATTTATCACAACACATGCACTTTATCAGATGTTTCTCAATCTCAAAAAGTGTTGGTGCCTTTAGTAAATAAGGGAAAACAATCATATATATATATATATATATTTTTTTTTTTCAGATTATTTGAACTGCTTGATCATCAGTCGTGGAAGACAAATTGAAAACTGTAAAACTGATTGGTGCCTCCCTAAAATTAGGTTTAGGTATCCAGCCATAATTTTGTGACATTTTGTTCCATTTTAATCTGCTTCTGATCAAGCACAGATCTTTATTTGTATGAAGTTCCTGCCTGCCAATTTATTTAGTCAGGAATTTAAAAAAAAACAAAAAAAAAACAACCTTTTCATGCACAACTCATGACATCAGCCCATAAATTCATCACGTCTTCAGTGTTCAGCAGAGTTTGAGTCTGACGGTCTGAGCCGCTGAGGGTCCTTATTTTTTATTCCAAGAGATGGCAGTATTTCACAGAATATGTCTCGGCGAGCCGAGAGGTGGGGGGGATTATCAGGGACTAGCGCCGCACCAGCTTCCAGCTTCTTCTGTTTGAACTGGGTAACAAAAAAAAGAAAAGAAAAAAAAGTCTTTTGAGAACTTGTGAAAGAAAATCTGAGGAGCATATTGTCCTTGCCTTTCTGGTTACATCTCTATATTTTTCTTTTTAATATTGACTTCTCCCATATGGGAGTAAAACCGGTGCTAATTCCCATCTTGCGTGTGTTTACAGAATAAAAATCCGAAGTTGTAAATTGCGGTGAAGTGACACATTGTTAGTCACTTCATTTGGTACCACTAATGAAGTCATTGTCTGCGTGGTATGTCAACAGTCTTTGACGGATGGTGCTCTAATAATACTCTAATAATGAAGACTAAAACATTGAAGTACATGTTGCGAAGGCATAAAATTCTGCTGTAGGGAATCGATGTTCTGGGTTCATTCTGTCTGATATAATCCACGATTATCCTGTCAAGGTCTTTTCACTTCTTCCTGCTCTTAAATAATACCCTCCTAGCCCATTCATTGTCAGGAAGCCGCTCAAATAAAAGGAAAACACTCAAGTATAAATGATCAAAGTTGCATCGTCTGTCACGATACAAAAGAAGCATAACCAAATAAGACATGATACTTCCTCTTCCCACTTTTTTTTTTTTTTTTTACTATTCTTCTACAGAAGAATGGCAAAAAAATAAATAACAAGCAACGTTCTTCCTGCAAGGTATGCAAACATACCTTGCAGGAAGAAGTGTGCGAGTTCCTCTTTATTTTTCGTTTTCCTTGTGCACCGCGTCCCCTCGGACGCGTGTGTCCGTGAGTGTGCGTTACAGTTAGTCAAAGGGGAGAAGTCAGGGCCAGGCCTTTGTAATGAGCAGCCTGGGTTCTTTCTGGTTCAGCTGCTGCTCTCTCCTATTTTACGCTGCGCTGCTCTTCATCTCCAGTGGCCCAGCGACTAGAATCCTGCCTCTAAATCTTAATTCTTTCCATTCTGCAGTCTGCCTTGTACTCTCTGTTTTCTTTCTTTTTTTTTTTTTCCATTTTATCTTCTCTCTGAAATGTTACTCTCTTCTCAGCTTTTTTTATTGCTCGATTCCCCCTTTGCTGTTGCACGCTAAAAAAACAAAACAAAAAAACAACGAAAACTTCAAGGCTGTGCAGTGAACGAGACAAGGGTTTAGGGATGTAGAATAGCATGCATGAATGCTCACTCCTGCCCCATACCATTCATTCCATTCAGAGAGGGGCATGGCTGTCCAGCGCTCCAGCTCACCTCCTTCTTGCCTTCGACAGTCGCCACCAGCTCCTCTGCAGGACTTTGTGGGGAACAGAGGGGCCTGAGAAGTGAAGAGGGCTTAGAATACACTCTATTCTCCAATAAAAACACATTTAATAGCTGCAAGTTTAAGGTATAGACTAATATGCAGTATTATTACAATGGCAATAAAGCGGTGTGGGGGGGGGGGGATGCAACCATGCTTTGATATGTTCTTCTTCCTTTGATGAGCGGGAAGAAAGGATGTTCCACAAAGAGACAAAAAAAACAACAATCTTTTCTCAGTGGAGGCAGGACAGCATGCTTTTGAACTTTGGGATCAAAAACACAGGCCTAGGAACAAACACACCGTTATTTCTAACTTGTATTATTTTTAAGGGAGCAAAAGGTAACGGTGAAATGTTTTTCATCGTTCAAAAAGTAACAGCATGGCAACATACGATTAAGCCCGCCACACTAGTCAATATCACTTAATCGCCTATTAAGTTAAAGCAAGTTTGATCATTTTCGCTTGCATCGATTGTTTCTTGTTCTCGTGTTCCACCAGAAACTGGATGGCAAGAAGTTGGTGCCAACGATAGGCTCTTTATTTTGAGGGACAATTTTGTTTACAGATTCCAGTATCCATTTTATGTGTTGTTCCAGTTGTTTTTTTGATTTATTTTGGATATTTAAAATATCCGCCAGTGTTAAATGTTTGACAGAAATGTCTTAGATTATTATGCCATTTCCATCATGTTACTTTAAAATTGCCTCAAAACAACATTATTACAGTTTATCTTCTGGGATAACTTACAGTCCAGCAAAATGTTTCATTATGACAGGCCTACAAATGATAGAGTCCTTACTGTAAGTGTGTGCTATTAAGTGTTGATTTTTATTTTTTATTTTTTTTGTGTTTTGCATGTCAAATGTCAGATGCAGACCTCTTTACGTCTTGCCTTCTGTGGCAGCAATCCTCAGAGAATGAATCAATTTACACCACTGTATGGATATTAAAGCAGGTGATAAATATAATCATCTCTGGCGATCACCTTCCAAAGTAGCCGTGTAACTGTTTTCAGCAGCGTGAAATCCTTTATCAAGCCGTCGCTGGTTGACAGAAACAATTATCCAGAGAGGGAGGTAAATGAATAAAATTAGCACTTGGAGCCCCCTTTTGCACATTTGTGCCTGTGGCGATCTCCATGTGACGACTTCCCAAACTCTTATCGTGAGTGCGACACCAGAACGGAATGGGCTTTGTATCGCGCAGTAACCCTAAACCGTCTCACAATGCCAGTCTCTCTCACCAAAAAAAAAAAAACACACACACACACACACACACGCTCACAAAAAATGCTCTCCGCACAGCCGAGCTTGGTTTTAATCACACAGCTGGGTTGGAGCTTTGGCAGTGGAGTTTATAACTTACTAATTTCTCCTTTGGACGATTCCAAACCAGAGTGCTGCGGTGTGAACGCATGCGCACACGCGCGCTCGCTCGCACCACAGGCTTTACGCAGAGAGGAACCTCGGTTCACATACTTGACATACATTTTTATTGCAACAGGAAGCACTTAGGCCAAATGCTCGCATGTTCAGAGGTGACTTGTGGTTTGGAAACGGGGCATTCCTTTCCGTTCTCCGGCTGGGAGCCGAGAGAAGAAGGTGGCGGTTGTGGTGGTTTAGGGGGTGGGGGGGTGGCTATTAAATGAGGTCATAATTGTTTCCTCTCGCCATTCCTTCACCCCTCACCCTCTTTAAGAACAGATAGCCTTTCCCCAGACTGCCCCCCACCCTCACCCCCCTCACCTCCCACCTCCCTCACTGGTCTCCTGCATAGCATTTCCTGTTAGGACAGCAACCAGACAGCCTTTATTTAGCCTGTGCTTGTTTCTCTAAATTAATACCCCTCAACCCACATCAGTGGCCAGGAGACTCGTTTTGTGAACCTACTAAAAGTTTGTTAAAGGTGAAGCAGTTTGTTCCATGGTGAACAATTGGACCGAGAGCATCATGGGGGAGAATGTGGGGAAATCGGTTTTGGCATTATTGTTTTTCTTTTTTCTATTATTGGTGGAACAAACAAATATTTCTATTAATGCACTAACTGCCAAAAATACAGTTCACTACTATTTTAAAAGTTGGAAAAAAAAAACACTCCTCAGTGCCGTTATCTTCATATCACAAAACTAAGAAAAGGACATGATGAGAATTTCACTGTAACTTTAAAGTAAAAAGCTTCACAACACAACAGGATTGAATCTTTTTTTTTTTCAGTCAGAAATTAAAGTTGCTACCAAAGTTTCTACCAAAATGTGATATTACCCATTACATTCAGCTTCTGTCTTAGAATTACTACTATTATTTCGATATTCTATAAACATAATACATAAATAATAAACAATACATACTAAGCTAGAAGCTAGTCACAGTTTTCGAGATCCTATTATCTTGGACCGTGCTGCAGTTACTTAGCCAGACAATAACACAGGATATTGATTGATTGATATTGACATTGTCCCCTTTAAAATGTTCACATTTCCATACAGACTGAAGAAGAAATACAGGATGAACACGTTAAATTCAGTAACTTATTGCACAGAGTTTCCCGTTTGCTGTTGCCGCTCTGTGAACAGTAACACTGGCAGTCTATGAGGCTGACCTTAGCTGGTTAATGAGTCATGCTGTCTGTTCTGGTAGCTATCCTGCACTTGGCTGCGGCATGTAGTTTACCACTTGTTAAAAAAGAGTGTTAGAGTGATTTGTCTCTCTCCTCTTGTTTCCAAATATGTTTTATTTTTGTGACTGGACACATTTTCAAACAGTAGAAGTCGTTTTTAAGTGGGAGAAAGTGCTAGAGTATTTTCCTGCTAACTGTCTAGCAGTGCACAGCAATGGGTGGGAGAGTCATCATAATATCTCTGATAGTTGTGCATTTGTAAATATTGATTCTGATTAATTAATGAAATACACACACACACACACACACACACACACACACACACACACAAAATATAGCAGTGCTTCTGCACAGATGAGTTAACACAACTCATCTGGTTTTACTGAATGACAAATTGAGTTAAGACACTTTAGATGTGGTGCAGTTTGACTGTCTTTAAATCTATTGAAGTGAGTTCTGCTGGTTAACTTCTTATCTTTAATTCCTCTCTGGGCTAAAATTAGAATACTTAATCACTGATAAGTACAGCTTGGACTGCTTGTGTGTGGTTTATCCTTCAGCTGAAGAAAGGAAAAAAAAAGAAGCTTTCCTGATTGTGGGTGTGTGCGCTTTAAATTCCCTTTTTTTTTTTCCGAATCAGAAACTTTCAAGCGATGTGTTTGCTGCTTCTTTGGAACAGTTATGTGTAATCCCTCAAACAGAGCGTCAGCGGTGATCTGTAGAGCCCTGTTATGATTACGCCTCCTTTCCCCATTATACAAAGGTGGCCTCAGCAGGTTGGGCCCAATTGTGAATGATTCTTGAGAGCAAATTAAGGGTTTTGTGTTGCATAATTAGAGTATCTATGCCACCATAGCGCCAATGCGGCCAAAATGCAGAGTGAGGAAGAAAAAGAGCAGCAAATAAAAAAGGGGAATTTGCAATAAGTGGCGTAGGATATCCTGGGAAAAAAAAAAAAAAAAAAAAAAAAAGATTTATTGAATTTGACTGGTGAATTACTGCCTTGCATTCATGACTGACTGACTTCTCTGTTTCAGTGTCAGCTTTTCGTATTATTTCCTCTTCCGCTGTAAGACATTCATCTTTGGATGCAGACATAAAAAAATAAGGTTTCTCACAGGCAATCAGCAATTGACCTCGAGGTTTTCTTTTGCCACGCTTCAGTTCCATCAGAAATTGTACTTCAGTAATTGTGCATATAAATATACTTTGAACTCAGTTGGGAACTTTAGGGTGATTTTGTGCCAAAAAAAAACAAACAAACAAAAACGCCTATGTAACCCAACACTCGCGATTTGTGCTGTGCATCACTGTTATGAATATGTTCTTTTCATGCCATTGCTTCATATCTCTGATAGGAACATAATGGACCTCCAAACTCCAAAAGGCATCACTGCCGCTTAGAGAAATAATGAAACATACTCGATTGAGGATGCCTTCGTCCAGAAACGCATACTCCGATTTAACCAGCGTGCTTGCAGTAATGCCTTTCATGCTTCCAAATGAAAACCTGACATTTTGCTGCACGTCTTGCGCGTTTGTTCGGTCCCCTGGCGCATGCACACATTCACTCACACCCAGGCAGAGTCCCTAAACCATGACATCCAGGACCGTGCTATAATTACAAGGCAGATGAACACATGGCGACAAAGCGGTCTCAGGAGGGGAGCGCAGCGACAGAGGTAATGATCTCTGGAACAAAGAAGCAGACCTGGGAGAACAGGTTCAGGAGTCAGGCGCCGGGCCACATGACACCGCAGGCATGACCTTGGAGAACTTTCTCAAACGCCACGCACGCCATCTCTCGACGTGCCAGCCGCGTCTCCATGTTTTGTGTCTGAGCCTGTAGTAGTAGCGAGTAGTTTGCTTGCGATTTTTTTGCTCGAACTCACGGGCGCTTGCGTGCGAGCGAGCGGGTTGCGTTCAAAGGCAGACGTGTCCTCGGGGGAGGAAAACCCTAGAAATTGGTTATTGTATCACTAAGGCTATTTACCTATTTTGGGGATTAACATATTTAATTCCCCCTCTTAATCCCGTTGGAGTTAATGCCCTCGCATTTTCCAATTATCTGACTAAGTGTAACGCAGAGGGAGTCAGGGCCTCATCTCTTGCCTGTAACTGGGTTTAGCATGCAGGTCGCAGAGCTGTAGCTACAGTTTGTGATGTCTTCAAAGGGAACTTGTTTACGCGATGGTTTAATTGACTTACCAGGCTAACTAACTTTGTATTTGACTGTTTTCGTGTGTCTAACTTTGTTCTACCTGGAAAGGACAGGGACTGGTGGAGAAGAATGCTTTTTGTTGCATTTTGTTTCGTCTGTCTTTGGTTCTGACGAATATAGAACATGCTCTCACTGGCCACTTTATTAGGTACATCCTAAAAATGCCTCTTATTTCCCAAATTGACTTATTTGTGGTATAGATTCAGTAAGGAATCAGATATTTTGGCACCATGTACAAGACACAACAGATCCATGTTCTGCTGCTGCAGCCCATCTGCTTCAAGGTTTAATGTGTCGTGTATTTCCAAATACTTTGGCTGTAAAAACTACTTATTTGAGCTATGGTTGCCTTTCTACCACCTGGAACCAAGCTACCCATTCTCTTCTGACATCAAAAAGACATTTTCATTCTCTATTTCATACCATTCCTTGTAAACTTGGAAGACACCTGCATGTGAAAATGCTAAGAGATCAGCAGTTTCTGAAATACCTACCAGTCTGGCTCCGACGATAACGTGACGTTCAGATGCATTTAAATGCGCTTTCATCTCCTCTCTGACGCTCGGCTTGAACTTCAGCCAGTCGTCTTCACCACATCCATCTCCGCATTTAGTTGTGGTCATGTGAATGTCTGATTTGCCATATGTGTCAACAGGCAATTGCATGTTTACCCCATAAATTAGATTCTGAGAGCACAATCCCGTTATACTATTCAGGCTATGCATTGGGTTGAGAGCCTAGATAGGCTTGTTATCTGTTTTCCCCATTTCAACCTCTGAACTTTACAGTCCTGACTGCCGGAATACAAGCTGAGTTTCAATGTGACTGATTTAGACAATTTTCGTCAAAGATCAGCCGTACTGATACAGAATGATTCAATCCAACATATTTCCTTGCATGACCTGTCCTCAGTGTAACCTGCCTGTTGCCTTCTGGAAAAGGCATCAGCCTCCCTGGGAACCTTCACAGATGAAGCAGCTCCAAAAAGAAAAAAAAAAAAAAAAAAATGGAGAGATTGTATTAGTGCAGTTTTTCCTTTCATCAAATATCCAGCAACAGCAACAAAGAAAGAGACCTTTGCCATGTATAAATACTCATACCAACAGGCAAAAACCTGGGATGGAGGTTGCTTCGTTTCGGCTCTCCTGAGAAATGCCTGAATTTAATTTTGCCACCTTGATTGCATTATTGAAAAATACATGGTAATACGTGTATACGTGTCGACTCTCAGCCGTGCCTTAGCAATTTTTCATAAGCCTCCAGTATAAAATAATTGTGTGAAATAAACACTATTAATTATGCAACTGGTGTCTTTGTTGCTATCTGTGCTACTGGTAGCAGCTTTTCCAGCCAAATCAAAGGAGATCGTTTTGCCTCATGTTTATTGTTACCATTACTTATTCATTTACGATTGTTGACCTTTTTTCTTGAATGTTTCTAAATATAACTGAACCATAAAAATATGGCTAAGTGCTACTAGAAAAATGTATTAAAAACTCACACCGTCGCTCTACTTCCACCTGAAGCAATGCGCCCAATGAACTGACTTACAGACTCACAACAGCAGACAGCTGAACACAACTAACAGCTTCTTCAAATGGCACAGTTAGCCTTTAAAGAATGCATTGTTAACATACATAAAATATTAACATAAATACAAATAACATGCATCTTTACCTAAAATACATATTCTTCAATTTTGTGGTTGTTTTGTAATATTTACATCTGTGTCAAAATGAAATTTAATACACGTTAGCGATAACGATAACTGCTACAGACCCGACACTTTTTGACTTCAGTTGGAATAATTTGCTTTTCTGTTTCAAATAACGTAATTTGCCTCGTGTCTCAGTTTTATTTACCATTGTTCTGATACTACCATAAAGCTATGGCTTGCTGATCTCTGTACAGATCTCATTTATGGCCATGGAGGAAAACACTGAGTTTTTTTTTTTTGTTCATGCGTTGCATTAAGCTAACTGTGCTGTCATATTTCTTTACCAAACGGAGACAGGCACCACCTGGAAAGAGATTCTTTGAATGCTGTTTCTGCAGATGAAAGAGAAAAACCATGAATATGAATTGCAGTAGTCAGACATATGATGTTCATTCTTTGAAGCGTCTTACTATGCACACACATTTATAAATCCATCCAAACGCCAACTACTCAGAGTTAGTAATCATGTCAGTCTGCTCAGTGTCAGATAAACTCCTGAATGAGGGAATACTTCATGTTAAATAGTTTTCATCAGTCCACAATCTCTAAATAAAGTTGGTACTTTTTTTTTTAACACGGACACCTTATATGACATATTGTTCATGGTCGATCACATTTCAGTGTATACTGGAATAGTTGTGCGCACTGTTTCTGAATACATATGACGGCAATTTTCAGTCCCTTCTGAGCTTTAGAAAATGAAATAAAACAGGAAACGCGTAAAGCTTTACAGGGTTACACAGTGTCTTCCTTTTTTAAGAGGCTTTTGAAGTGGCGAAGAGCGCATTATTCATCAATCCAGTGATTACACATAGGATGTACAGTGCAAAGTTGTAAACCTTTAGGATTTGTCCTTTTATGCTCATGCACAGTTGCCTTAATCACCGTGTGCCAGTTCCTGCATGTCGAGCGCAGGCGGGCAGCATGTGCATCTGTCAGGACTGATTAAACTCCTCAAATTCTGCATCATTTAGGATCCGTTTTGTTTGAAATATCCAAAGTGAAAAAGCAAAATGTCAAGCTTGATCTAAAACATGCTCGTCCTGTCTTCAAAGAGCTTTTTTTCTTTTTTCATTTTCAACATCTGCAAAGCTTGAAAGGAACTAAAATTAAGACACACTTTGTCAGAACCAATGTCAAAAGACTATTCAGCCTCAGAACTGTCGGCCATAAGCCTCGCATTGTAGAGGAAGACATTCCCTGTCACGAGTCTCCAGTCCACTGGCACCATCCACAAAACCGAGATCCTGGTAACTAACCATTAATGAATGCATCAGATTCACGGGTGTGACACGGAGGACCATTACATACCAGCTTTTGGTATGTTAGCGTGATTTTCGTGCATGAATGAATTTGAGTGTGAGCAATGTTTGCTGCAATTGGACGCGCATGATGGATTTTGAAATATACCATCAAAGAATTTCAACACCATAGCTATTCGGTGACTAACTCTGCTGCTGGGTTGCTGCTGTTGTTCAACTTATTCGTAGAAAAAGACTCACAAACGGAAAGAATTGGGGAATAAGGATCTTTATTGCTGGCAAGTGATTGGAGAAAGTCCCATTAAAGTGCTTTGGACAGGAAAAATATGTATTGTTGTAAGATGGAATATTAAACGAGTTTTTGCAAGACAAAAAGTCTTTAAAATCTCTTTGCTGACATGTAAGTTACTAATTATCTTTCCTCCTCACTTCATGGACATCTTAGGTCAAGTCTTCAGTTAGATTATTTCTTAGAAAAATAACCTTTAGAGATAGTATGCTGATTGTTGTACAAAGGTTTTGCTTGGTTCTCTATTTGTATGTTCCTTAGATTATGTTGTTTCTAGAAGCAGTTTTAGTTAAAGAAAAAAATAAATAAATAACTGCAGTTAACACATCCAGCTTTGGAAATTATAGTATTAGAATATATTTGCAAACCTTAAAATACCTCAAATTATATGCACTAATATAACACAAACCTAAAAACGTGTAGGCCGGCACTTCTAAATAACTTGCAGACTCCAGCTATTCAGAAAACTTTTAGTCGTTTGTTTCTGGACAAAAAACAACAACAAAAAAGAAGAATCAGAGTGTCAACAGGGGTTTGTACAACTTATGAGAAGACACTCAGCCGAGAGACCCTGGACAAATTCTCCTGTACCCTTCCTCATAAAGATCCCTTTATTTCCCCTCTGGAGTGACGAGGCCAATCCAGCATCTCTCCTCTCCATCAGCACTTGTTGTACTATAAGCCGCTCCCGATAAAGAAAGAGCCCAGTCTTTCATTTGACAACTTTGGGTCTTCCTCCGCCTCCTCTCCCCCTCCACATACTGCATTTGGTGCTGACAATCCGGTCATTATACCATCTTCACCCTGTCCGCACCTCCCGCCGACCCCCCCCCTTGCACCTCGCGCCAATTTCCTCGCAGTCCTCTCCTATCACCCCTCCCTTCTCGCTCGGCAACTATGAGCTATATTACTTTGACCCCGGCCCATCAATCTGCTTCAATTGGATAATGATCTGTAATCACGTTCTTTCAGGGGAGTCTATAAAACGAGCCAGGGCCTCAGCACCCCTCCTGAGAGGGGTCCTTCTGTTCCCTTACTCCCTCCCTCCACCCGCACTGCCCAACACACACACACACACACACACACACACACACACACACACACACACACACACTTGATCCAGGCGCTTCTGTTTTCAGCTTTCGGGCCCCCACTAAATACCCTCGCACATGGGCGATCGCTGCAGCCGGCGGTGGGCCTTGTAAAGGGAGGGGTGGAGGGTGGGCAGTGGGGGTATGGATGGCTCCGCTGTTGATTTTTCACGGACTCCGCTCTCCAATGGAAACGGCCTAAGAGGGACAAGGTAGAGCCCAGTAGGAGGGAGCGAGGGTACACAGGAGGAGAGAGGGGAAGAAGGGGTGTTTAAAGACAAGGGCAGCCCCGCCTCCCACATTAAAGCTGACCCTCCATTAGGTCGTTTTGTACGACAGCCTTGTAATCGATAGAGCCTTATAACTGAACAGGAGGAGCAGCGAGAGGTGGGGTGAGGTGGTATTAGGGCGAGAGTGGAAGCAGCGGGGACCCCATGGGTGTTGAAATAAGGGGTAGCGGGAATGGGATAAAGAGAGAGATTAGGATAAGGTTGATGGACAGGGAGAAAGAGGCAATGAATGGAAAAGTAAATGAATGAAGTGGAATGGAAGCCATGAGCTATGCCTCCTCCCTTCGCCTTGTTGCTAAATTAGGTTTCAGGGGGGAAAAAAAACCTAATATAGGGGGGTAAAAAAGTGTAAAAATCAAACTTGGACTTGAAGATAAAGATCCCCCATCTAATAATGACTTAGTACCAAGTTTCACTTTATCCCTCTTCTCCTTGTTTGCAGAGGGAAATGACTTAATATGTGTTACTGTATGAGATCTTAAGTGGTGTTATCACATGTGGAGATAAGATCTGAAGTCGGGGCGCCGGGGTGAACACAGGGCCTTGTTTTCACAGCATATTGCACATTTCCAAGTCAAAACTGACCCGCGCCGTCACCTCGGTTAACAGTTATCAATTGTTCAACGGCGTTCCCATTGTGACCAGTGGCACGGCAAGCTGCGTTCCCCTCCGCGCAAAGCACACACGCACATTTCCGAGCACAGTTGAGGAGGCGAGCGGAGCAGCTTGACCGCAATTTAAAACGGCATCAGTTCAGAGGGGGCTTTTGTGCCGCATCTTCTGCGCTCTTGAATATACATAAAAAGGCTGTGGGGTTTTAAGGGCCACACAATAAATTAATGAATAGAGTATTTTCTCTCCTCCCCTCCGCAGTGGCTCGCTCGGTCTATGAGGTGGTGGTGGGGGCCCCCCGTCTTGTATATCATTATTCCCTCCGCGCCATTCTTCTGCAGGTTTCGGGCTCTCACATGTGGAGCATATGTCTATTGAAAGGGTGGCACCACGCAAGGCAGGCACAGATGGAGTCACACTCCCCGTCAACGGGCGGACAATGAGAAATGGAAATCAAAGTTAAAGGGGTGCATCCAGACCCTTTTAGGCTGAACAAAAGCTGCTTGTAGGAGGCTGGGTGTGGGGGAATAATGGGAGGAGAAGGGAGGGTGCGACAGGCTGTAGGAACACGGCTAAAAGAGTCCATCCTCAGCTGGCCTCTGTCACTCCTGAGGTGATAGAGACGTGCTGACATGACGTTAGACACCTCAGCCTTGCTACTGTTGCCCCAGCCGATGCGCTGCGCTGAGCGATAATTGAATTCTTGAATTTGTTTTCGTTGTCCACGCTCCAATCACACGTTCGCACTTAAAATTGTGCCTCACACGTCAGGGCACTGAATAAAATTGTAACAAAGCAGTGCCTCAGCTAGCCTCTCTCCAGTTAGTATTGATGTTGATGGCGTACTTACGACCACAGGACAAAAACAACGCCGCCTGATAGCATGTAAACGTACAGCAGAGCGGCCGCTAAAGGAGCCGTAATAATGTCACTCCACTCTTTAACAGAGCTGGCATCAGCCAAATTAATCACAGAAAGAAAACTTAGCAACTCCCCGCGTTATGTAAAAGATGTCCTGTTGTATTCATGTTTTTTTAAAGTATTAGATTGTCAAAAAGTTAATCATCTCCATTTTAGACACAGCCTAAAATATGTAGATCTTTAATTTCATTGAGTTACATCTTACATGTGAAGCTCTACTTACAACAAGCATAATGGTATGATAATCATATAAATAAACACATCCACGTGAAAAATACTCTGTATTTTTGCTTTGTCTATGTATCTAAATCAAAATAATAACTATGCACTTGTAAATATTATCTATTTTTTTAACCATAGCAATAAATGTTGAGTTCTTTCAGCAATAGTTGGAATAATAGTTGCTGCTATAATCGAATCCACTCAGTTAGATCATGTTTTGCTTCGTTTTGCATCGGTAACACCAAGATACCATGGAACCAAAGTATTTTAACTTAATATTACCAAACAATGAACATCTTGTACCAGCCATGCTTAAAACCTCACCCTTATTAAATTACAGGATGTATTTCTAAGCTTCTGGGAGAAAAAAAAATCTCTTTTTTTTTAATCTCCCTGTCTGAAATTTAAACCTGATTCAAATGCTATATGTGTATTCTTCCCTCTACATACGTGCCTGTTTGTGTATTTGCGTTTATTTGTGTCCAGCTCATAGTACATAAAAGCATTAATAGAGGAAGTGAAGCAAACTGGAGGAGGAAGTGGTAAGCAGACCATCCTGTTGTTCTGCTGGATGTTTGCTTTGAACGTAGCTCTGATGGATCCTATAAAACAGTGTGTGTTTTCTTTAAGAGATGGTGATTTCACTCTCGTTAAGGATAACTGCACCGTAGCGTAGGCTAGCGTGTGACTTCTTGGGTTTTAATGGTACACTTACTGTACAATATTAACATCCCATGAAGTTTTCCATGTTTAGTCGCATTGCAGATACACATCGCAGTGCATTACTTGGTCATCTTATGCAGTCGATGAAAAGTAAAAGAGAAAAGGTTTTTAGAAATAAAAATAACATCCACATCTTTGTCATATTTTTGCAAAACCAAATCCTGATACTGTTTGTTTACTAATTCTCTCACGGAAAAACAGGAAGGACTTGTGCAATATAAGACTAAACTATTCACACGTAGGCTGGCTACAACGAAAGAGACTTCTCAGATTTATTCAGAGGCAGAGGATAGAAGATTGAACTCAAAAAAGAAAACACTCGTCCTCTTTTTTCCACTTGTCAATTATGCAGTACGTTTTGCCGGGCTGCAACAAATTTCCAACGGATGACGTTGAGAATTGTAGTCGTACTACCGCAAAAAGTAAAATAGGTCTGAGTGTTTGAGGAAGCATTGATTTTTTTTTTTTACCATAATGACTCATTTCTTAATTTGTTTCCACTGCTATTTGTGTCTCTCAGTCTTTCTTCTAAACTTTTTCATCACTCAGTGTGTGCCGCAGCTTAAACAAAAGACTTTAACTGGATGGTGTACGTCTCTAAATGACAACAATCCTTCATTTGATCTTCTTGTGTCGTGTAGGGCTGCTGATGGGGCTTTGCTGTCTGTGCTGGCAGGCTGTAATGAACCTTACTCAGACCTTTGACCCCTGCACACAGGCAGCATCACCAGCTGAGGACTGAAACAGTAAGCTGCTTGTGTGACCCAGCAGACACACAAGTATCGCCAGGCCACCTGCGTAACTAACCAACACAACAAGATGTTGCACATATAGATGCTGTTGAGGAAATCTGCATTGCAATTATTTTATGTATATATTTCAATACAAATATGTCCTGCGTGGTCAGGTTTTATGGAAACATAAGTGTGAAAATACTGAATTAAAAAATAATTTAAAAAAACTTTTTCAATGAAAATTTGAGATCATGTCAATAAGTCATATGACATTTCAAAATGTCTTTTTTTTATGTTTTCATACTTTTTTAAGTGCACACATTTGAATTCTTGGCTAACCTAGATAAAATTTGAAACTATCTTTTTTTAAATATGTTGCTTCCAACAGACTCATGTTTGGCCAGAAATAAATAAATAATGTCAAGAGTACAATATGGAAGAGAAAGTTATCACAAATGGTATATATGGTTGATTCCTCTAAGTCAGGAAAATAACTAAGTATGAAAGACTGTAAAACAATGATGGAAACATTTAATCTACTCTACGCTAGGCTAATTCTTAGCCTGGTAAAAACCAGCCGCTGGTGCTACGTTTTGCTTCGTGCGGGCGGAGGGTCTGGGCTCTCGGCTGTTGAGAAACGATTGCTTCCTGGAGGCGTGGACTGTATTGAGGCTTTAAACTTTACCCAATTCCTGACGTTTGCCTGTGACGGATGTAGTACAAGAAATCATCTTATGCTTTCTTTGCTATTAATCTTTTCATCTTTTCTAAATACACAGATTGCAAACCAGCACATTTCTCTCCCCCTCAAAGATTTGGTGAAAACTGTGCGTATCTGTTAATGTGGTTAAGCCTCATAATCGACAAAAAAAAAAAAAAACTCACCCACAACACATTTACACAAGCACGCAGTAAACCGGTAGCGTTCATGCCAAGGCTTTGCAATTACTGACTAATTGATGCAGCTTTTAGAGGGTCCAGTCTGCCTCCTCTTGACGGCTTACCCTATCAATCCAGGCTATTGTCCAACATGACATGTCCCTTAACAAATTACAGCTAATGAAATAACCATCAGCGCGTCATTACATAGGCAACGCCACTGTATTACTGCTCTGCGTGGCACAACACATGCATGCATGTGTATGAAAGAAATGGTGGAAATCAGAGAATCTACAATTAGGCGTGGTTGTAGATTATTATTATTATTATCCTGCTAGGAATTAGCGCTTCATTCAGCCAGTGACGCCGAGCAGCTAAAAGAGAGACTGAAAATGTACTTTTCATTCTGTGAACTTCACTAGTTGGTAAAAACTGCACAGTGATTTTAGTGATTCAGTGTTTTTGGCTCGGTTAAATTTTTCATAAACTTTCACAGTTCTAAGTATCTGCAATGTTTTCATGGATTTTTGGATCAACGGTTCCTGGAACTCCATGCACTTACTCCCATCACCAGACTGTTCATTTGCAGCAGTCTCATTTGGATTCCTCGGTCTCACGTACAGCCGCTGTCCCTCTGACAAGAGACCACTGTGGCAGACTCACTCTCCCCGTGAGTCCAGTCATTCTCTCTCCATTCAGCAGCCAAATCTATCGCTTTCTCTCTCGCGTTGCCTTCTTCTCCCATCTCCTCCTCCGCCACCTCCTCTACCATTCCAGAGCTGACGGCAGATGGTGTTTTAATAAAGTCCAGTAGGAATAGGTCTGTGAGTAAACAATGAAGCACATGCCAACTCAGTAATTGCTGGGCACTATTACAACCCCTGTGTCTGGCAGGGGATGGGAGGACGAGAGGCACGGAAGGTAAAACAGAGAGGATACAGCAGAAACACGGCGAGAGGACAAGTCAGGAATGAGAAAATAGGAGAACGAGGGAAAACCAGAAAAGGAAAGGCCAGAGATGTAGGAGAACAGGGTCTATGGAGGGGGTGGGCAGGATACTCACATGTACACCTAGCAGCTGGAGCCAGAAAAGCGCAGCTGGTGGAGGTGCAGGAAGGCCACAGAGAAGAGGGGGGCTGTGTAGAGCTGGGAAGGGCCTCTCTATGCTGCGCTGTGCTGGGCTGGGCTGGTGCAGGCCAGAGGGGGCAGCAGTCGGTCTACAGCCTCCGGGCTATGGGATCCAAGCCCAGTCTCAGAGTCCCAGTCACCACTCTTTGGTCTCCACCGTTGACACATGGCCAATGCAGTCCCCAGTCAGACCCCAAGTCAGCAGCCAGACTCCTTCTGGAAGAGGTGGATGTACACAGGAATGAAGTTAAACCTCTTGTTCTATGCCGCTCTTATGCAGCTGCTAATGTTACACCAGTTAAACACAAATACCTGCATCTTGCTAGTGAACCTTGAAATAGGCTTGGAACTTGTTGTTGTCTTGGATTACATTCAGAGATGCACCAATCCGAGATGTGCATCTCCGAATGGGTTTCAGCAGCAAGTTTCAGAGAGCTGTTACCGTGACATACAGTGTTAAAAAACATGGACAAAATCCTCACAGAGTTCATGTCTTTAGCGTTTTCTGTTAGCAGTTAGCATGAACACTGCTTGTAAACACCACTCTCTCTACATCCCTATTGCTAGCCCCTTATCTTAGCTCAGAGAACTGACGCTGTGCACTTCCTGTTAATTTCTGAAACTGCGGCACATGGAGGAACATACCCAAGACTAACTCTGTTTTAGCAACCTGAAAGACAAATGTTGAAATTAGCTTCCTTTGCAACATCCTTTGTCCACCCTATTCATTCAGTCATTCATTCATATTTTAACACCTTACTAAAGCTGAAAAAAGTTCTTTCTTCCCACAGTAGCATCCTGCACACTGAAGAGTGTTGTTGTTTGTGTTCCCTGCTAGTGCTTAGGATGCATTCAAAGTAGATTTTCTCAGTGCATGATGAACACCGAGTGTTCGTCGTGTCTCCCCCACGATGACCCGATAAGGCCTGTGGCCTTTGATGAGGTATCAGTGACAGTGAAGAACTGTGCGTCTCTACAAGTCTGTCAGCTTAGGCATTTTACGACATGCACCTGTTTGGCTCAGGTACTTAAAAGACAGTATGCTAATTGAAAAACAACAAAGACCAGCAAACGAAGCATAACACCTGCTGGCTATACAAATATGTTCTACACCAGAAACCAAAACTATTTACATCAGCATGCAAAGGTTTCAGATATCAGAAACTAGCTAAAGTAAGAGAGAGCAGCTGGAAATAGCAAAGCCTTGATAAGAGCACAGCAGCAATTTCACCTTTAGTTAGGTGGAGCTGGATGAATGACCTCCAGCAGCTATATAGTTGGTAGGTTTCATCTAAGACAATTAGAGGAAATGACTTTTATTTTAAAGCTGAGGTTAAATGACCAGTCTCCTTAACCTTGAGGTTCGCCATCTGCATTAATATTTAATGTTTCTTAACCTTCAGTTTTAAGGCTGACTGAAGCAGACTGGGAATATTACATATTTGTAATTAGTGGCTGTTGAATAAGGTTTAAGCTCACAGGGTCGTTAGCTTCATCACTGTTATTAATATTTGCAGGTGTATAATTTCATAAAAGAAATTTAAAGAAAATTTGATTTTTTTTCAGGTGCTTGGTTAGAGCAAATATGTTGATATTATTAGACAATATAATATGCACTGAAACTATAGAAAGTATATATATTTTTGGAAATGCAATGGAGTAAACAGTGCCTTAAATAATTTCTCATATTCCTTGAGCTTTGCACAAGATTTCTTCAAGGCACATCAAAATAAAATGGACTGACTGCCACATTGTTTGTAAAAACTTTAAAATTACTTAGTGTAGGTCTTTTAACGGAAAATCGCATGAATATATACTGAAATCGTTTGGCTGTCCTCTGACAAAAACGTGAAAAAAGGCATTCCAAGAAAATGTTGATGAGTGTAACACCAGGCATGCCGTGTCTTCTGATGGATCATCCCAGGCAAGACCTAGCTATATGAGGCTAATCCATATAGAAGCTAACACAAACACGGCGCCCGAGGACATCACCCAAATACTACATCAAACGTCCTCCTGACAGGTTTGCTGATAATCACAAACAAGGCTTCATGTCGAAACACAACTTCGCTCTCTATGACATTTTGAACTTCTGTCCAACCAAGTCTTCTCACATACTTTCAGGCCTTGAGAATTTGCCGTCTCTCCCCCAAGGCGGTCAGGCTGAGAGACAGAAAGAGTGAAAGACAGAAGTTGGCAGATCAGAGAGAGTGAAATATGAGCTACTTTCTCATGCAACAAGATTAGTAAGATAACTCTTCACCACGAGGTAAGTCCCTATACGCCTGCCATATTTTTTTTTTTGAGCACACATCCATACATAACCCGCGCAGGAGTCTAACTTTACCCTCACAGCTTCTGCTACGTCTTACCTCAGACATCTTCCTTACATCCAGCTTGCCAGCAGGTTTGTGTTCACACCATTAATCTTGACTGAGGATTTGAGAGAGGAGCTGGATTCTGGGAATTCGCAGGCGGTGAAAGAGGTGGGAAACTGGGTCAGAGGACATAGACCGAGACGAAGGCAGCTGGCCCTTTACCACCTTTGCCGTCTTGCTCCAGAATTCTCCTCATTGCCCTGGCTCCCTCTCCAGAGTGTGGAGGTGACAGTCGGTGAGGGACCTTTGAGCAGCATGGTTTCAGCTCCTACCAGTCAAGTGTGTCCAAAAAACAAAAAGCAAAAAGAAACAAATCTAAGAATATCAAAATTATTCTGAACTTGAGGACTATGAAATTAGGAGACATGATGCAGCTTTTTTTTCCCTGAAACTGTAAAGCTATACACTGATTTTAAGATGGAATGGTGGATTTCCATCACATCTGCACCTTGCCACACTTAAACGTCAGGCAAATTACTTTGAGTAATTTGACATTTTGAATTTTACTGCTCTCCTTATAGAAGAACAACACTCAAAGTAAAATAAGAATATTTGCTACTTTAACTACTTCTGTTGGCTAAATAATGCATTTTTTTCAGCTTTGGAACGCAAGAAAACTACAGCGAGAGCCAATGTGGAGAAGCATTTACAGAAGTCCGTCAACAATTCATAGAGAAGGTCAAAGAAGGTCACACAGAGCAAAACCTAAAGGACTGCCTTCCCCTCTTACATCTGCTAAAGTCTGTGTTTGTAATTCAACCAAAAGTTAAATGACTGGACAAAAATAACATCCACGGAAAAATCCACCAACCACTCAGATTTGCTCAAACGTCTTGATTATTCCCAGAATATTTGGAAATATTTTCCGTGTACTGGCATAAAACGCAGCATTCCAAAGAAATAAATATCATACTGACAGTCCAACATTGAGGTGCTTTAATGAAGGAGACTGTCCAGTCGTCGTTTTATAACCGTAAGCTCAAACAGTTTTGAGTTCTGCAGCAGGAACAGCAAGTCCACCTCTGAATGACTCGGAATAATTAAATAATTAAACAAAATGAAGATTGCAGAGTGGTCTAATCAAAGTCCAGGCTTTTACCTGATTGAGATCCGGTATCTTGATTTTAAACGAGGCAAACATTTGCAAAATTAGTTAATAGATTGAGCATCCAATTACTTTTTTTTACAGGCCTGGTTCAGAGAACTTTTTTCCTCTCATTTTTAAATAACCAGAAATAATTGGAAATTTGTTCAGATTTACCTCCAGATAGTGGGAATAAAGATGTGCGTGTCTTATTAGGCGGTGGATGTAAATGTCTGGTTTCAACTACACATACACAATAAGGGGTAGAAAATATGTTGATGCTATGAACCTCGACTTTCAGTTGAAATGCTTTTCAGCATCTCTACCGTGTGTTAAAGCGCAACAAGCAAATGCTTCCTTCATTATATTAATGCTGTTTCTCCCCTCTCCCACCAAGGGTCCTAACCAAGAGAAGTCTGTCAATTAAATCCAGATGAACACAAACATTTGTCTTTTTCTTACTTCATAAAAAAATCACAGAAAAGACTAATTTATTGTGGATTAGTGTCAGCAGGAGACATGTCCGCGTGTTTTAGCTCTAAGGTAAATATAAATATTAGCAGGAGAGTAGACTCTGTTTGTTTCATCATTGTTTTTACAAAGATGAAGAGATCTGTCCTTGCTGTGTAATTTCCCCTGTTTTCGTCATAAGGGAAATCTGCTAAAATATAGCATTTGTGCAGCAAACAGTTTAGAAAGGCAGCTATCGGGGGTTCCAAATGTGAGGCTTTCATCTGTGGATTTCCCATCATTCCATGATATGCAGATATATAATATGTTCAAGCTTTATCCTAAGGGCGTTTCTTTGTGATTACATTCTAAATACAGTGGTTACAAATACAGATTCGTCAGAAAGGAGTATAATTCAGCGCAAAAACAGGACTCTCCTCACACACTTAAAAAGCAAATATTTCATTAAGAGGAATAAAGCCAAACTGATGGGTCTCCCCACTTCAAGACTCGTCAACAAAGAGAATACGAGCACGGCCAACAATTTGATTCGTGGAACTTAAAAAGGTATAAGGAGATTAGGATTCCACAATAAAAGGTGTGCGATTGTGTAATATAATTACAGGGCTCGATCATTAAAGTGAGCCGAAAAGCTAATGTTGACTTACCACATAACCTTTCAACTGGCTAATCACCCGCCTCCCCACCCCACCTCCTGCTTTCGGAAGAGGTGAAAACATAGCCGCCTGTTTCCTCAGGGTGAACTGTCTTCACAGGCATTAGAGAAGAAAAGGAAAGAAAAGTCGCCCAGTGATAGATATGAGAGCGCATCTAGATCCCTTCATGCCCTGTCAACTAAATCCTGAGGTGAAGAGGACACGGTGAATGATTGCGTGGGAGGGCCCTGCTATTTTATTGTTGTCAGTATTATCCCACTGTTAAAAGTGTAGCAGAAGTTGCACTTTTAACTTTTAAGATGTTGAGTAAATGACGGGGCCATTTCCATCGGTTTAAGAAAGGAAGACAGTTGACGGTCACATGTGCTTGCAAAGCTGATCCTCAACGTATTCTCATGCATTTCATTCTATAAGTACTTTATAGAACCTCAATCTTTTTTTAGGTTTTAGTCTAGAATAGTCATTCACACATTTGCTGATCTTTCATATGACAGCCATATGTGACACCTTTAGCCCAGCTGTCACAAACTCCAGTCCTAAAGGGCCTTTGTCCTGCCACTTTTAGATGTCTCTCTACTTCAGCGCCCCTGGTTCCAATATTAGCTCATAAGCAGAGCCTGACCACATGTTAGTGAGGCAGTTTAGCCATTTGATTCAAGCGTTTAGGACAAGGGACACACCTAAAAGTTGCAGGACTCTGGTATTCTGGGACACCACTGCTTTAAACTGTGGCTTTCTTCTTGCCACTCACTTGCAAGCCCCAAACTTTCAGGGACAGTTGTGGGAAGAAGCTGAAAGGTAAGAGTAGTCTTTCGCAATCAAAAAGTTGTTGGTTTGAATCGAGCTTTCTCCTTCTGCTACATTTAACCTCCAGTTGCCTGCTGATCTCTTTATCAGAGTATGAATGTGTTCTTGGTTGTGAGTATTACTGGGTGCATGTGGCTCTAGCCTTAAGCTCTTTAAAGCTACAGTAGGACATTCTGAGAAAATCGTGGACTTAGCCTGAAAACTTGAACAAGCACACCTTACAGGTCCCTCCCCGTTTATCCCCCCCAGCTCAGCTTGTAATTGGCTTTTTTTCCCCCGTAACATAAAGTTGTTTCTCCGCCATTAGCACAGTTGCACCAAACCGGCAACTGTTCGATGCGGCTGTGCACCAATCAGTGCACAAACAGATAGCTTGAGCAAACCATTGTTCAATCTCAAGCTGTGTGGAGAAAAGGTGCGAGCACAACTGTGATTGACACTGCTAAGACTTTCCTCCTGGCTCTGATTGGTTGTTCCTGACAGGCAGTGACCTGCAAATGGCAGTAGGATCACAGTGGGGCGATTTTTTTTATTTTTTTATTTTTTATTTTTCCCCCCCACAGATTATTTGTCTGATATTTTACTGTCAGGACTTTGTGACAGTTTTAGCAAAAATGTAAAAATGCAAGTTTATACAAGTTACTGTACCTCCTAGCGATTGTATCACTAGAAAAAACAACGTTACTGTAACTTGTTGTCACTCTCGGTGAAGCTGCAGCGAGGGCTCAGAGGCTTTGCCATGTGGATTCAATTTCACCACCATGATGTTGTCTTTTTTTTCTTTCTTTTTTCTTCTGCCACAAATCAAATAAAAGATTCAGTTTTGAGGGTAGAAAATAAACCCAGAACGGATCTGCATTACAGCGAAACAAACAAGAGTGAAGTATGGAAAACCAAAGAGACAAAATCTGAATGTAATCGTTGTGGGGCTATACGCATTTCCTTTGATTACGAGGTATTAGTGTCATCCACAGGGCCATTGGCAGGAAACGCCGGGCCGCTCGCTACGTTGGAACAAACACAAATGTCAATGTTTATTAATTCAGT
This sequence comes from Poecilia formosa, assembly GCF_000485575.1. Taxonomy (NCBI): domain Eukaryota; kingdom Metazoa; phylum Chordata; class Actinopteri; order Cyprinodontiformes; family Poeciliidae; genus Poecilia; species Poecilia formosa. The sequence continues at coordinate 237,602 of NW_006799963.1, read as the reverse complement.
TCTAATCATATTTGAATGGATCTTCACCAGTCTGCTATATCTGCCTTTCACCATGCAGTTTTGACTGAGTGCTCTCAGGGATCGTTATATCACAACCTACACCCAACTGAATTTTGCGTATAGGTTATATTTAGCTTTCAAAGAGAGGGGAAAGTTTCCTCCAACAATGGTTGTAGCTACAACATTCCCATTTACGTTTGTGACTTAAATCTTACATTTTCACACTTACGCAGAAACGCAGGAATATTCTGGAATTGTTCTAAACAAAAAAAATAAATAAAATATTGCAAAGGAATTGTACGCAGAAGTGCTTCAGATTTGTTTGCTTAGTGCTTTGCTTGTAAAAGACAAGCATCTCAATATTGCAAAAATCTTGCAATATTACAGTAAGGTTAAATCCTTAGATTGGTAAAATATTAGCAGTTAAAGGATATATTTTAGATAATTGTAGCATTGTGAAACAACTGAAACTGAAAAGTGTTTCTCGTGTTTTAGTGGGTGTCAAATTCACAGATGACAATTGATGAAGTTGTTGGTATTTTCATCCAAAACAACAGTAAGACACGTTAAAGCACCGAAATGTATCATTATCAAGGCTGTTTCACCAATACCAAAATCAAACTTTCTACTTCTACTTTGACATTTCAGCATTTCAGCACGTGTAAACATACAGCGTATGTCCTCTTAGTTAAAAAAATTAAAAAAAACGTTTAAAATATCTTTCCACTTGGTAAGGCCAGGCCACAACGTGCAGTTTATAAATCGCTCCTCTTCTCGAAAATTAACACCCTGCAGCTCAAACGAGAGTTTGCTGCCGACCGCATGGCAATAAGTCTTCTGGAAGAGCGTCGTCGAACGTGATACAAAGATTGACTTCTTTGGCCACGACGGCCACAGAAATGTTTGCAATATAGGTGAGGCATTACACCTCAAAAACACTTCGCCATCTTCTAGTCCCGAAGGCAGCTGCATGCTTTCAGGGTTTATAACTGTAAAAAAAAAATAATAATAAAGGTGGACCAACTCAAAATTCCCTCAAACCATCATGCTGGGTAGTTTAAACATGGATACAGTTACTCCTGTGTTGACCAGACAAGAGGCAAAAACCACTCCTCAAGCGTCTGCTTTTTTGTTAATTATATCTCACTTTGGATTGAACAGATGTTGGACTTGAGCGCAAACCTGATATAATATATTTTAAGATAATATTTTCTCCAGAAACATTTTCTCCCCCCAATTATTCAAATAAGACTTGCCAAATCTCTGTTTCGACTAATTTGACATGTTGCTTATATAAGCGTTGCTCATCTTATAGAAGAATGTGGAATACAGATTGTAAGCCTCTATTTTCCTTAATCAGCCGTGGCTCAGTAGTGAACTATTTGTCTGACGGTCGCAGGTTCGATTCCAGGTTCTTCCTGTCGCATGTTGATGCCAACTAAATCTTTGCATCTGTGTGTAAATTGACTTGAACGTAAAGTGCATTAAGTGGTCAGTATGACTAAAAAAAGTGCTATATGGGTTCAGTCCATTTTAACACACACATTTCATATATTGAAGGTCATATTGTTAAAAACTCTGGCTTTTTCACAAATACTTAAAAAAAAAAAAAGAAGTGTTTGTGAGTCAACTTTCTGTAGCCAGTGCATGATTTTCGGGCAGAAAGATGGTTTGACCACTCTTTGTTCTCAACCCTGGTGGGCTAAATACTCTAAACCATGTACAGCTTTTTCTCTTGAGACTAAACCACAAAAAAGAAAAAAAAAAAGAAAAAGAATGTCAGAGTCAAGTGTCAAAGTTGTTTCGGGAAGCTCATTTTTCAGTGATGACAAATGCTACTTTGCAATATGGAGACCATAGGTGCGGTCAAATAAATGTGCTGTCAAATTGAGTAGACGTATGCGATGCAGAAAAAGGTCTAGCTAAAATCACACCGCAGAGCCTCCCACTTCCACTCATCTTCCCTTTTAATCAGACTTATCTTCACCTCCATCACTGCTGCCAGTCACACTGGAAGACGTTTTTTTCGCTGCGGTGCTGGTGTGGAAAGAAAACGTGCGTCTGTAAGCTTTCGTGAGAGGCCAGATTGCACACAAAATGCATGTGTGCAAGCAGAGAAGGCATTAAACATCTGTCTCTGTGTCATGCATCTCAACAACTTGAGTATTTCTCAAGCAAAATGTTCAGCCTGCAGCACTCCTGACTGCCACTGGTAAGGAGCAACAAAATAAAAGGTGTGTACAAGAGTTGTAGTCAAATTTAGTAGTTTTAGTTTGAAACTTGATATTTATTCCTGTAAAAAAAAAAAGTTTTTAAAGAGAAGTTAAACTAGGAAGGTAGGTGTATAGGATCAAGAGCAGGCCATAACAACAAAATCCACATTGCAAATTACGGTGGAACAAACTCTTTTGAACTATAGCTGAGTGAGTTTTACTACTGAGTTAGCGTTAGCATAGAAACACGTTGGAAACCTTAAACAGTTTTCTGAAAGTATTCATATCTGCAAATGTACTGTAGCGTACAATGGATATTTTTCAGTTTGACTTGTTTTGAATTGTTTCGATTTGCTAAGAGGAATCCATCAGACTAGCCACAGGCCTTCCATTGTTTCGAGTATTCATTCATATTCATATATACCTTTCTAGAAACTCACAGTGACGTGACATCAGTCTAAAACAAACTAGAGATCAGAACAGAGGTGTAACCTCAAACAAAAAAATAATCCAAACTTAATCTTTAAGCCTTACAGCTGAGCTTGCAAAGTAAAGTTTGTGAAATTGCTCCCCAAAACAAAGTCGATTCACGATGCATATCTATTGGGAATGAAATCAGTTTGACATTAAAACCAAATGAGATAAAGTACAAAAAAAGGAAAAAAAAAAAAAGAAACACCGTTACAATCAAGAATTTTGACATTTCTTCTGCAAAATGCCTGTGGGACTCTGTGCTTCTGTGACAGTTTCATGGAATCTTTGTTTTGATAATCCTTGTTTTGGTGATACCTGTCACAGCACACAGTAGTAACCACCAAGCCCCCTCAATCTCTCAGCTAAATCTCCCTGTCTACACAGCATTGGCCCCGTGATAAGAAGGTGACACTGTCACTCCTGCCCACACACACACACACACACACACACACACACACACGCACACACATATCCTGTTGACTGAAAACCACACGTGTACACGCGCACACACACATATCAACACACGCACACAAACAGCCTTGAAGGCGTTCACTGTGCATAGGCGTTCAGCATCATGCTAATTTTCATTGTTGTGATAAAAATAAACAGGTCTGGGGAGCTGAATCTGAAGGCCTGAGGGTCACAGCGCGCTCGACTGACAACGGGGGAGTGGGGAGGGTGCAGGAGGGGTGGGGCAGCAGAGTGGAGGGGGGTTGGGGTGGGGTGGGGGGGTTTCAGACTGAATTACCTTGATCCACCACGACAGCCTCACATCACTGTCACCAGCCTGTTTGGAAGGGCTTGATGGGGCTGTGGTGCTAAGTTAGAGCAAGCCAACTGCGATGGATGTGTGTTGACAGTAGGCTGCATTCAAGGGCACATTGAAATGAGCGGATGAAATGGGGGAAAGTTTGCTAAGCCATGTGTGTCATAATTAGCCCGGGCTCTCCTCATGCCTCTTATCTGGTGGCTGGTTGGGATTGTCAGATGACTGAAGAATCGCTTGTGACATTATCTCCGTCTCACAATAGCCCCTAAATCTCAGAACAGCGACAAGGTGTTACGTGGGAGGACCGTGTCACATTCTGTATTGTGGCTACATTACGGCCGTGTGTCAGAGTTTATCTTTAAGAGTACGGAAAGTGAATTTGCCACCGTAACGTTTTTACCTTTCTGGGATGTCCACGGCTAATAGTTTGAACTGATTTATTGTAAAAATGCTTTGCCATTTGACATAAAATGACACTAAAAGTGTTCCATGATCCATTCTTTCAACTCAGTTAAGAAAAATCAAGTCGAACGTATTGAGACTGATCAGATGTTGCTCTCTCTCAATCAGTCGACATGTTCCACTGAATGGAACTGTTTTGTTTACCAGCACAGGTAAGGTGCTGCACTCGGGCACTAGGTGGTGCTTAAACACAACCCTCTTACACAGAAAAACACACACACACCACACGCCTCTTTACGTCTGCACACACACACACACACACACACACACACACACATATACTGTCATCAGCTCCCATTATTTTCACTCTAAGAGAACAACAAAACACCCCCACCCCTGCACGCGCACACACGCACACACACGCACACACACAAAGAAGGGGGGGTAAAAGATACAAGGCTTGACTTACAGACCTCTTCTCTGTTCATTTGATATTCATCAGCTTCCCTTTCAGCCCTCCCTCCATGCCTGTCACACGCACACACACGTAGACGCACCTCTCTCAACCTTACTCATCAAATCTCTGCTCCACGTGTCTGAAGCCATGATACCCATCTAATCATCTGGGCCCTTTCTCCTCTGCTTCTTTTCAGCGCCGCTAAAGGGACGCGGCCGTATGCAGGCCAGGCGACCGGTTGCAACACAATACCTCTAAAATCGTACCGAAAGACACAGAGCTCTTGTAAAAACACAGCTTAAGCTGAGCTCCCCTCGTCTAATAGTTTATTCGGGCGCAGGAACACGTGTGAGACGGAGTAAATAAGCGTTCCCGGTTAACAGAAAACATCATCTGGATTTGTAGTGAACTTGTTCCCTGATAAAATGTCAAGTGTTCACGAAGAAACACAGATCAATAAAGTCTAAATTAATTGAGCCAAACACTATTTCAGCGGCGTAATATAAATGCGTGACGGCAAACAACAGAGGCCTGGCGATCCACCGCATTAGAGTGTGCATGCATGCCGCCGGTGCCCACAGCAACATTAGAACTGTACCAAGGGGAGTGATTGTGAAAGTCCTTGTGTGGCCCCCTTTTTTCTCTCATGCTAACAAGATAGAATTTACTGCTGCTTGTCGTCTGAACCGGAGGCTACGTGGGGACAGTCGGGGCATGCATGCGAGTCGAGGATCGCGTCTCGGGCTACGACCGTGCACGCCGCACGGTGTGGGGACGTATGCGTGTGTTTGTGTGTTCATTGGTGGGTCTACAAAGCAGCTGCGTGAGCATTCCTGTTGACGTAAAGCAGCTAAACAGTACCAGCTTGCTGGGCTCTTAACCTCCCCTCTCCGAGAGAGAACCTAATGAAGTCCTGAAAGGCTTCCTGAGTCCCTCATCTGGCTTTGTTTAGGCCCAGCTCTGGCTCCTCTTGCTTGAGGAAGCCATTAACCCATTGGGAAGACAGTCACATACACCCTGGAAGACAGGTCTGCACGGTTAAAAAACATGCATGTCTTCGAGAGCACTTTTCAGTTGGTGGGTTTTTGAGGCCGGTCCCACGCCTCCTCTTCAGTGCAGACTTTAACACATTGACGGCGTGTCATTCACCTTTTCCCGTTCCAAACATAACCAGACAGGAAGTTACGTTTTAAGCTGCGTGGCTAAACAGCTGAGTTTATTTTAATTTATTTTATTTTTTTCTTTTGGAACATGTGGATGTGTCAAACATTCAAATAACACTGTTCTGCATCTTCTGTGTTCCCTGTGCACTGCTGGTCAGCTGGCTGAAAAGAGCTGCTTTACTTTCACTGTTTCACGAGTAAACCAGATCTAATTAGACTGGAGATATGACTGCATAACTTTTACATAGTTATAAACTGCCACTAAATTTAGTGAGTATTTAATCTGCATTTTTGGAGAAATCTATGTATTAAAATCTGAATTTACTTTACTAATCTTACACTTAACTGTATCAGTTTTGGAAGTTTAAACATAATTTAATTTAAACACAATTTTATGATTAAAATGAAAGAATATGCTGTGCCTTACTGTGAAATTGCATTTAACCGGAGGTTGTCGTACCAGACGCTGATCATTAGGATCATATTAAAATGTTTGTTTGAGCCACAATTATTTGACGATCCTTTTTATTACAGCTAATTACATTATTTTATCTTTGTTCCTTTTGTATCAAGAACTGAAATGGGGGGGGGGGGGGAAAAAAACACGATTCAACGCAATTAATAAGTGCAACAGAGGTATGTATCCCAGAGTTATTCATACCCTTGTCAAAATTATTTTCTCATTCATTTCAGGTAACCTTTTTCTGATAAAGAAACATGTATCACTCAAAATATGTACAAGTCGTATCAGTTTGAAGTAGATAAGTTATATTATATTAAAGAAAACATTATATTGAAAGTTATTCATATCCTTCTCAGTAGTCAATAAAAAAGTCTTTATCGGCGTTGCATCATTCAACCTGTTCTCTTAGTGGCTGACCAGCTTTTCTCTCGTTTCCACTGATATTTTGACAATTGGGTGATGAGCTCATTGAGGACGGACTCTCTGCCATCACCCTAATCTGTAGCCCTCTCTACAGCTTCTCTATCAGATTCAAATACTAACTGAATAACATTGCACTTTTTCTGAACGTTCTACATTAGATGTTTATTTTGCAATCAAATCCACTCCCTTTAGAACCAGCCCAATGGAGCACGACCCCCTGTGTTACAGAGTAAGTAACAAACAAGCAGGTTTCTGTTCTCAACCAGAGAGGTGTGATCATCTACTGCCTTGAATAAAACAACAAGAGGGTGGAGGAATTACCACATGTAGAATGAGATCAGTGGAGGGAATAAAGACACATCAGATGGATCAGTCTATGCTTCTAGACCTCACCGCCACCACTTTTTCTTTTCTTTTTTTTTGCCAAACATATAATAGCACTTCATTTTAATTTTAGAGTTTGCGTATACTCAATAGAGGAAAATTGTTTCTACTTGGTTATGCCAGTCTATTGAGAGCGAGAAAAGGGAATGCGGTTGGAGGGTGAGGGGTTGGGGTGGGGGGTTGCAGAGGGGATAAGCCAAATGCATGGCAAATAAAAAAAAAAAACTGCGGCAGTTAAAATTGAATTTGTATTCACCAGGAAGTGGGTTAACCCAGTTAAAAGTCAGGGAATCCAATAGCAGTGCCTGATATGTGGTGTCGAGACAATCTCCTTTGGGGAACTTAAGCGCTTGGCTCATATGCTGCCTACCCGTGCTCAGAGCATGTTCTCAGGTAATAATAATACATCATATTGCTTAACGGCATATTTATGTAAGAACGCAGCGAGAGAGGAGGCATCTGGAGCGCCTTGGTGTTGTTCTTTGAAATCACCTCCCTCAGATATGTGCCACTCGCAGTTGTTATGTTTTCTCTCCCTTATCAGTTTTGCAGAAATGGAAAATTCTGTTACAGAGCATATTTGGTTTGTCACAGTCAGATGCCTTCTCCTCAGGTTTGCGTTTTGCAGCGGGCTGTGAAGGCATTTGCTTTCAGATTTCTTCATTTTAAGAGACAGCTTAAATGTGTTTCTGCTATCGAGCGCATTTACGGCTCGATAGCCGTCGAGCCGTGTGGCTCGACGGCTATCTGCATCTTTGCACAGCGCACGGAAATGGCAGTTTAGTTTTTTTTTTTATATAAAAAAAAATTCAAATAAAAAAAAAAACAAAACATGCATGCATGCACAAAACGAAATGGGAAATGACAAATGACAAATCTCCAAGTCTTTGTTATATAGGAGTATATTGACTGCCCTTGGTTCATTGACTTTTTATTACAGGAGCTAGCACAGCTGTCAGCAAATAGGGAAAAAATTGTTTCAGCCATTTACTTTGCAACATTTCAAGCTTATAATTTTTTTGCACCCTGCCTACACATTGTGCGTACGGCATTTTCGGCGCGTCAGCAGCTGTGGCATGTTTTTGCTGTCTGCGTGTGTAGGTCCGAGTGCAGGAGGGTGCAAGCTTGTAAGCATCAGAGGAGAGTGTGTGTGTGTACAATGGAAAGGAGGAGAAAGAGGAAGGAGTGCAGACGGAGAGAAAGATAGAAGGAGGGAGGGAGGGGCAGATGAACTCCGAGAGAAGGAGACAGCCAGACAGAGAGGTGGTTTCGGTCTACCAGGAACACACAGCTCTTGCCGCCAGCAGTGTGTCAGTGGTGGTCCCCTCATCCAGTCTGCTGCAGCATCTGCCAGAGAGGCACCAGGCTGAGCGAGACCCAGATCCTTCCACAGGCTCATCTCGGGTCCAGAGCCCCATCAACTCCTTTCTCCTCCGGGCCCAACTGTCTTCTTCAGCTCTTTCCACCCCACACCTCTCTGTCTTCACACCGAACCATGTTAGTAGCCCTGAATTGGGACCCCCAGGCCTATGTCTTTTCCTTTTATGCAGTCTCAGCAGAAGCTTCCTCTATCTCCATCCCTCATGTGCCTCTTCCGCACAATCAACTTTAGACTTACAAGACCGCCTACTTGTATATCTCTTCTCCAGCTTCTTCCATTCTAAAGGCCAAGTTCTTTCAACATGCGTTCATACAGAACGATAGAAATGTCATAGCCTGTAATGTTTTTTTTTTTTCTTTCTTTTTTATGTTTGCGTTGTAATTGCACGGGAAGTTTTGCTTTTTTTTCTTAAGATATCTGCAGTAGAATTTTTATTCTCTGTTTTTTTGGAAAGCTTTCACTTGCTGATACTGACTCTGGCCAGTTTCAACTCTCTTTAAGAACCAGAAAATAAGAAAATATACCACTGTAGTAGTAATTGAATTTCTAGTCTTCCGCATGTGAGCAGTTACTGATCATTTATGTAAGGAGCAGATGTGTTATATATCAATTCACGTGACCATTTGCTGCAAAACAGTGTTTTACTCTTAAAACTCGGTCGCAGTGGCTGGGAATTTTAAATTTGTCTGGGTTTTCAAGGTTGCTGATCCTCAAACACCAGTGTCTATCTAGATTCTAGATAATGCAGGTTATTTGAACTTTATAAGGTTTCCAAAAGGCTGCCGACATTTCCACATTCAGGATGCGAAATGACAGACTACGCTTCAAAAAAGGATAAACAAGAGCAACTTTCCTGTTATTGGATTCATCAGGTTCTGACTGTCAGTCAGTGTGCACCGGTCAAGTGTTACTCTAGCCAAACTGGCAGTACATCTAGGACTTAGTTGCCTTTCACTTGATGAAAGCTAAAATAAGGTCTGACCCTCTTTGGCTCTAAAACAGACAAACTAAGTTCGAAAAATGTATGGAAACCTTAAATCAGAGGTCTGCAAGTGAAGAGCTGTTGTCCTGCATCTTTCGGATGGGTTGTGCCTGCTGCACATGCAGAGGCCCGGTAGCCAACCACTCATCTGGATTGGTGTGTTGGAGACGAGATGCATCTCTACAGCGGCACCCGCCTCACTGGCTCTGAACACCCAACCTCTCCGAAGACTTCTTTACTTTCCTACACAACTCACTGACATCTGCTCACATCGTGTACGGGAACCTTCACTGATGCTTACTTCACACAACTTATCGGAAAACTAAAACTGCTGCATTGGTTCTTCCCCGAGCCACCTTAAGGCCCACAACCCTAACCCCAATGTCTGACCTGTTCCTCCTCCCTTGTGTCAGCGAGTCACTTTGCTTTGCTTTCTTCCCCATTCACTTCCCATTACTCTGCTGCAAAAACACTCCTCAAGCCTTTCCCCCCACCCCATTTAAAGCCCTTTTTCTTTCCCTGCTGGGGCTGGAGAGGGGCCGAAGCCGCAGCATCTTCCCATCCGTTAGCCAGGAGCCACAGATCCCAGCCAGAGATGCCATCTGATACAAGTCTATCATAATGAAGGTCCAGCATGGGGCTAAATGAGTTTCCACCTCAGCTGCGCAAGGGGCTAATGACAAAACAGCCTCCCTGTGCTCCTTGGCCTGCCGCTAGCTTTAATCAGGGCATATGGCACTTGCCTAAACTGCTTTGCCTACGAGGAGAGGAGAGGAGAAACGGGAGGGGGAAAAAAAAGGAGAAGAGGAGTTGGGATGATTTGGGTAAGAGCAAAGAAATTGGATCCTGCGAAATTCAGATGGAGAGGGGGGAAAAAAAGCGGATCTTGGGATTTGGAATTGCAGATGATATAAGGCCACAAAAAAAAAAACAATAAATAAATAAATCATAAACTCAGAAAGTTTCCTAAAACTCTAAAAGTTCAGAACGTTTTGCAGCGTTAGTGCGGAGACCTTACGTCGTTTTAGGATCACGTGGGATCTCTTCAGCGGGGAGGCCTTTCTGTCTGCCTGACACAGCGTAGAAATTAATAATTGCTTTCATAGATTTATATTAATTTTCTGGATTTAATGTGCCACAAATGGCAGATGATCAACAAGGGAAAACAAAAGTCTATTAGTGCCCTAGTGGAATAAAAAGACTGTGGAAGGGGATGGGAGCTTAACAAACAGACTACTCCATGTTCCTACCCCACTTTGTGGCTCCCCGACCTGCCCAAATTAGCTTAAAGGATTGATAATTCTTCACTAATATAAAACTGTTACTGAGCCCCTAAACTGTGACTTGCCCTTTTTAGTTTTTGTCAACCACTAAATACAGGCTTGGTTTTGGAAATTAATTTGAAATCGCATAACAAGGCCTCCTTTTAATTTGATTAATTCTTTGTTGTTGTTTTAGATCCCTCGTGAAGACACCCATGACGTTTCGAGGTTATTTGTTCCACTGTCTAATGACAATTTTCCTTGCACAATAACTCCAGTTAAAAAGCCGCCTCAGAGCTAGTTTTTTTTTTTTTGTTTTTTTTTCCCATTTGCATTGAAATCACACACGAGGCTAAGCCAAAGGGGGACTAATAAAACATCTCCCTTAATTCCACAGTGAGGCTACTGTTGTGATTGCTTACACTACAACTTAAAGCCACTAATTAGATATTGAGGAACAATCAAAACTTAATATTCCCCATCTTCGCCTTGGTTCCAATTTAAAAGCAAATAGATAAAACGGCAACGTTAATTTTTCTCGCTGGCCGTCAAACGTGCCCCGTGAAAATACGTCCCTTGGCTCTGAAAGAACTTGACATGTAGCTCATATCTCAGCTGTCGTGCAGCCGTGCATTGTTGCCAGTCGGGCTGTATCAGGTTGTACGCAGCATGGCGGAAATGAACATCTGAAGCCCATGCTGACAGTTTTGGACCCCACTGCTCCTGATTTCACCAGCACCATAACCAAGCTTGGCAACCAACAAGCCACCAGAACAAATTAGTTCATCAGCAGCAGGGAGCAAGAGTTGCTCTTCCACGCGAGGAGGAAGAAGGCAGAGGAAAGGCTTGTACATGTGGGCAGAGGCCTCTTAGTAGCAGCTTTTTTGCCGTCTTTTCTTCCGATCTGCTCCATACCTCCTTCTCAGTCTCGCTCCAAACAGTGCTGTCCAGAGTTTCCCTCAGAGTAGGACAATTTCTTGCAGCTGGTACACATTGGGAACATTTTAATATTATGCAGAAGATTAGACCAAACTAACTACATTATTCCCCAATTACACTCGTTTCATCCAACTGATGTCTTTATATCCTTCCCCTCGCCTCGATTAGCCTAATGTGGAAATGGAAGGGGGGAATACGCTTAGGACTGTACCGATTGTTCCTCGGTTGCCTATTATTTCAGAGCACCATTAACATGGAGGCGTCTTTTATAGTGACTGTAAATAAAACGATTAGCGGCAGATCCAGCCGGGTGCTGAGGAAGATTTCATTCCCGGGGATCTGCTTATCAACGTTCTTGGAAGGTTTTGAATTATTGCGAGGGCCTGCCACAGTCTGAGAGAAGCCACCTTCCCCCCACCTTCATCCCACGACGGCTCTGTGTGTCTCTCTCTCCGAATCCGCATTACGGTGAGCAAATCTCACCCCTGCTTTGAGTCCTTGTCATAAAGTAAATAAATCAATTACATTCCCACACGCATGCACGGCTCCCATCGCGACGTAGGTTCAAATCGCTTCGTCTCACATGCCTGTAAGCCTGCTTAATATCCCGCCGAGCGTGCCCAAATTATTAGGAAGTACAAGAGTGACAATTGTCAGCCGATGTTGTTGATCCGAATGCGCAAATATTAAATGCCGTCAGCCTGAATGTGGAGAAAGGGGAAAAGCTCCCTCACTTCGTAAACCCAATGCCGAGCAGGAAGCGCTCAGGGTTGTGGGTGTTCCTCAAGTCGGCCTCCATCTCTGTTCAGTCAAGGCGTTGATTTCTGTGTGTGCAACAAGTCCACAAGCCACACCGAGTGGAAATCTGTGCCTTTACACATTTATTCAGTGGGCCTATGTTTGTGCACACACTTTATTATAATAGCCACCCATCGATTCTTAACCATGTGGAATATTTGCTGTAAATCATTAAACAAACAGAACAGAAATGTTATAATAGCAGTAGTTTTCGTTAAAAATGTCTTTGGCCAAGTAATTTTTCAATTTTATTTTTGCTACATCAGTGTAATGATAATAGGATTATACTACTGCTTTCAAACATTGAATGTACATTTTGTTAATTTTTCCTTCCCAGCAGCTAAACTTAGTTTCAATGAAATCCTTATTACATAGTCTATTTCCTTTATACCATCCACTATGGACACTTTGTGTTGAACAGGTTTCTTTTCAGTCTTTGCTCCTTTCTTGGGTTCTTGCACTTACTCACTCTGCATGGACCATATAAAAAGAGAGCAGCAAAGAGTTAGAGATTTTGGGGGAGGCGGGGGAGGGGTTAAAGCATCGTGGGTTAAATTGAGAAAACTTTCAAACTGATTTTTTTTTTTTAACTCCAGTTTTGTTTGTTACTTTAAACTGATTTACATACAAGAGGAATGAGCATATCCACCATTTATATTCTCACAATCCATCACAGCTTGTTGTAATTTACTGTGAACACAACTTACATCGTCTAACCTAACTTTATATGTATATTTAAAAAATGGTGTGATCATTGTCAGCAAAATAAATATAATTTATTTTGAAAATGATTAACTCTAATAAAAGACAAAAAAAAACAAAACAACAAATCTAAAACCTGTTTGGTTGGGAATTTTACTTTGCTATTTGAACTATTTGACAACCACTTCATATGGAAATATTTACATACTTGATTGCAGCGACTGCACAGCTTAATGTAACCAGTCTATGAAAGCAGCATTTGATAATGGGTAGGTCTTATACTAGTATTTATGTAACTCCAACTGTATACAGTCACAAATATTGTAATGACATTCCAAATACTTTTTTTAATCGCCACTTTTATCGTTATGGCAACAATTAAACAACAAAACTCATGGAAATTTTCCCATTAATCTATATGATTCCACCTCAAATTGACTGACGTGATTTTAAAAGTCTGTATAATGCATCATTACTCAGTTGCTCAGACAAGAAAACATAGGAACTTTAGGAGTAAGAGATATGAAAAGTGAATGTGATTTTTTTTTTAATGTTTGCTTGTCTTTATCCTTTACAGCTTTAATTCATTTTGAACAAATACTTTAAAATTAAATTACACATGCTTCAGGGTACTGATACAATACTTGACCTTACATGTGTTTTTTAAGAATGTGGATAAATCCTGTTAGATGATACAAAAAGAAGAAGAAGAAGAAAAAAAAAACAAGAAACTGATGTTAGTATTTTAAATCATTCCGTGCTGTGACGCATTTCTGTGACATTACACTGAAACCCCTTTTGGCTATACTGTAACACTGTTGTAATGTTTGTTTTTCTTTTTTTCTTCCTTCTCTCTTCTTCTTCTTTAGCTCCTTGGATTAACTTCCCTTTGTGTCGGATGGCAGGGACGCGTCGTGTGGATTTCAGATGTACGGGCAGCTGTTTCATCGCTCGCAGGGTGTTTGTCTGTGGTGGCATTTTTTTTTTTTTTTTTTTTTCGGCTCCATTCAGCACATGGGATGATCTCCCCCAGGCCGGGAGCATCCCGGCTTCCTCCGCTCCTCCACCGTCCCAGAGCCAGCGGTCAGGGCAAACACGATCTCTAACCCAGCCACGCACGTGGCTTCACATCAGAACAAACGCGTATATCACAAAACACCGAAGTTTTGATTCTCGCTTCTATCGTCTTTCATTGGATGTGGTGAAGGAGCTCTGTTTGTTGTGGGGGGGTGGAATAAGATATACAGTTACCAGGTGTGCAAAGGTTAGACCTCTGCTGTGTCATTATGTACCAGTGCTATTGTCTGATGAAATCTTTTAATATGACAGATCCACAAAAGCGTTTCAATAATTTATGACCTGGAAAATTTTGACTTGGAGAACTGAAACTGATATTTTTTTTTTTTTTCTTAATAGCCTCCAAACCATTCAAACTGGGGATCACACCCATTTTTTTTATTATTATTTTTATTATAATTTTTTTTTAGAATTAACCACTTTAGGTTAGAGGTGTAAAACAAACAAAAAAAAAAGTTATTATTGGGGGAGATAGACTCTCGAGAGCCCACTGACAAATCATTTTGTTTATTGGAAGTAAAACTACTCTGACCACAATTCCCCCTGGAACTGCAGCCACGTCTGATGTTTTGACCTTTTGCAAATGAATCTGAGCAAGCTTGAACACTTCAGGTAATTACATAGAAAAACCGCTTTGACAGAATCTATTTGGACTGAATCACGAACAGTATATCATAGCAACAAAAAAAAACAACAAAAAAAAACGACGCTGTTTGAACTCACTCACTTAGCAGTGACAACTTTGAGAGAGCAAAGCAGACAAACTGCATGACAGCTTGTGGGGAAAAGGCACTTATTCTTTCTGACTGTATCGTGGAGAAGAAGAAGGAAAAGGGTGGAAAACATGGAAAATAGCTGCACAAATGTTAAGTCTTTTAAATGGACACTTATGCCTTCACAGCTCAGTGTGTCTGTCCACGGAAACAGTGGGACTCCAGCAGAGTCGAACATGTAGTGGAACATAATCGCTGCTCTCATGTGCGTAGTGTCTAAGTGGATAAAGCTTAAATCGGAGCCCCAACATATACAGAGCATAGCTCACTTGCAACAGGGCAGACTGAGCCAACATTTATCCTCATGCCTCAATAAGAAACTGTTCTGTTTTTTTTGTCTCTCAATGGATGATGGCAAAAAATTACTAAATCTCATGAGTCTTTCATCTGCCCACAAGTATATAAGCCTGACTAAAAACAAACAAACAAAAAACTATGAAAATACACACTTATGTACTTCCATGGAACATAGTATACAGTTTGTCACGTCACAACCACAGAGATGATTTCTACCCCCAAAATCTCCACATAATTGTTAAATGAATTGGAACTATTTCACGTCTTTGAAGATCTTTTGCAAATCTGAAATTTTAAAAAGGTTGCATTTAAATTCCAAATGTCACGACGAGTCAAAACTCTGCCGAACCCCCTTTTTGGGGTAATGAAAGCTGCATGTCTCTTGGGGTTGTCTCTCTCCACCAGCAGCGCTGCACATCAGACGGCTGACTTTTTTTTTTTTTTTCCCCGATCGTCTTCGCAAAACAGCTCAAGACTCGTTCAAGATGGAGTCATTTGTGTCTGGCGTTCGGAGTTTGATTTATATTTAAGCCCAAAACGATTCATACCCCCGGCAGATTAAGATTTAAAGTTTATACCTCTCCGTTTAACTTCAGAATGCTGGTTTTCACTAACGTTCGCAAACTAGCTTCTCAGAATCTGTGCACAGCATCTGTGATTATACAGCGAATGGATAACCCAGGACTCTCTTTGATAATTACAGGAGTTCTGAAAGCCCTTTGTTGCGCCGTACGGTATTCAGCTCAGTTGAATGCTTTATTTACCACAAAGGGAAAGACAAAGGTTGTCGTAACTCATATCATCCAAGCGTCTTCAAAGAGTCGATTTGGACAGCGAACGAATGTGAAGACGCCTTTATCTGAAGACTCTGAAGACGGTCTCATGTCTGCTACGCTTAAATGTCACGACATGCTAACAGCTCTGTATTGGCAGCAGTGTCGTCTCACTGCTACACGTCCTGGAGGACACCATCAGCTGTTGGCAAGCGCCGCTAATCCACCTCATTTGCTTTTGCCGCTCCTGTTTAAGTCAAAACAAGGCATTTTAAAATGCCTCTTAAACATGATGTAAACAAAAGACGCAGTTAAACTATAATAATACACTGTCTTTGGAATGCACGTCTCTGCTTCACTGTGGCTGCAGCTCTGCTCGGTTCCCCCCTGCCTCCCCCCTCCCACAGCCACAGCCGGCTCCCCAGACTTCCCACCTTGTGCTTGATGAGTTTAAAAGCGGATCATATTTCCACAGGTGGCTGCGGCACAAACTTACCCAGGAATGTTGAGCCACATAAATCTCTGTAATTGCACGGTATCGATCAGATAACTGAAGCTACAACTGTTGAGGGTGACGCCCTTCTTTCTTTTTTTCTTTTTCTTTTTTTTTTTTTTTACCTTTTTCACCATTCCTCATGCTTTTATCTGACAACAAGAATGAAGGGGCAGACACATCCAAACTCTCTCTCTTATTATCACACACAAGGCCGATGCATCCTTGTCTAGTAGATATACTGGAAAAGGAAAAAAAAAAAAAAAAAATCAGTGGGTATGTCAGACGTGGGCTTAGGATATGTTTTGACGGCTCTGACTTTTGACTGCATATACTTAAAGTATTCACAGAGACTCGGAGAGGCCCGTGACATCAGTGTCCTGTAATTGATGAGACAATGTCAAGACTTTAAAAATCTGTAAACTACTACGGCGTGGCTTGCGCAGCATGACAAGCGGACTGAGGAAAGAGAGACAAGTCGTTTCATTCAGACTGACTTTCGGGACATGTGCTCTGCTGTCTTCCCTTGTGTGTCTTCACCGAGTTGCACAGGGTAGAGGCCTAACTCTTTGAAATGAACAAAAAAGTGTGTCAACGCAGGGGGAACATTAGGCATGCAAACGTACAGCTGTTTAAAGCTATAGGTACATTTTTTGTAAACCTTCAGTCAAATGTAGTTTTTCAGCTGTAGCAGAGTAACGTATAGTCATGTAAAGACAAATTGCTTAAATTTCTTCTGTTTTTGCTTGTTTTTCACTTTAAATGTTTCAGATCGTTAGATACATTTTAGTATTGTGCATAGATAATTTGAATAAATATAAAAGGCTTTTTTTCCAAGTGAAGATTTAATTAATGGTGCGCAAAAACTATGGAGTTTCTGCTAAAGGCGAGATTTCATAGACTCGTCAATTATGGTATGTATGCTAGTTTTCTACGACACTATAGTACAGATTGTGCATTCTCTAGAAAGCTACGTATGTCGGGAAATCTAAATAATCCCTTTAAACTCATCGGGCCCATGTAATGAAGCTTAATCCCCACCTCTGGAACCATATGTCCTTCCTGGTCTCCATTAAGTTTTGTTTGTTTGTATTTTTCCGCAGTGTCTCTGTCATCACCACAACTGCTCAAGCTAATGAAAAAAAAGAAAAGCCCATAAAACCTAGGGCCTGCAAAACAAGAAGAGGAAAAACATCTTACACCACCGCACTAACAAACAGTGTGAATTCAAACCATTTAATTCACACTGAGCTGTATACACTATATGCAGCCAGTGTGCAGAAATGATTTTCACTCTCGCATACGTTCGTGGAAGTCGGCTCGCGTTGTAAACAACCCGGCGCAGCCCCTCCACTTCACTTCACTGAACTTTAAAAAGTCAGGTTGCCAAAAGTGACATCACCCATCCCAGACACAGATCCGTCTCTCCCCTCGGGGCCTGGAGCGGAGGGACGGGAAGAAGGTGGGTTAGTGGGTAGGGTGGTGTGGGGGAGAGAGAAGAGAAGTTGGGGGATGAGAGAAGGGGATCTGAGGTCGGCTGGTGAAGGGGTGGGGCTGCAGGTCTCCTTATTAGCCAGGTGTGCTTTTCACACAGACTCACACATCCTCTGTCTTTGCACTGTGGTGTCGGCGAGGTGGTGAAAAATGACGAGGCCGGACACTGGAGCCGGCACGGCACAGAGCTGGGGAAGAATTCCCACACATCTCACAGTGATGAGGGGAGCGTTCTGTTCACTGTCAGGAATCCGTACTATAGTCATTTTAATGTCATTTTAGAACAATAAAGGTACAAGAAAATTAAGATGGACAGGCTGCGCAAGTTTATTTGACTTTTGGTTAAGTACATTGGCTAAAGTTGAGTAGCATGTGCTTCAAAACACACTTTTTACATTCTGGAAAATTACATTATTCATTTAGCCTTTTTATAAAAATGTAAACCTTTTTTTTGCGTGTTTGACTCTCCGGGGGGATAGAATCAACATTAAACCAAAGCAGGTGATTCATGCCGGCGTTATGGTGATGGCACAAACATCCCTGGATCACCATTGCAATTTTCTCTGCCATTAATTACAGCTAGGCTGGCGCACATAAGCTATCTAAGGATGCCGCAGATTATCTCCGGATGCGAGTCCTTTGAAAGGCTAAAATCTTCTACGTCTTCTTTCCTCCGCTTCCCTCGGCCCGCCGCTTCATCTGTGAATCAGGGGGTTCTTCACATGGTGTCTATTAGTTAAGGAACAAAAGGATGTCCGATTAAGACCACCAAGGCAGTTGTTTTTATGCTGTCGGCGTCTTTCTCCGTCTTTATTATTTATTATTAATAGAGCTGACTTTTATTTTTCCAACTCTACAGACGTTGGTGCGCATGCAAAGAACGAATTGCATTCATCAGCTTAGAAGAAATGTCACAACCTCTCATGACGGTTGTGTAAGTTGAAGCAATTTCGACATACACGGCTGTGTGATTGTTGTTCTTTCACTTCACAGTTCCGCGCTACTTTGTTTTTTAGAGAAAATAAAATGTCAAAGTAAGTCTAAGAAAAATAACATTGAAGTTTGTGATCGGTTAAGTCTGCAAACCACTGCAATACTCCCAAAGAGCGTAAGAGAGCAGTAATTGAGCTGCAGAATATTTTCTTTTCAATGATAATCCAGCATTGAGTTTTAACAGGCAGTAAAATCTCGGGATCTGAAAAAGTCAAGAATGTTTATATTGTTCAGCTTAGACTAGTGGTTCCTGAACTTTTAAATTTTTGATCCACAAAATAACTTGAGACCCATGACCCTGGTTAAGTATACACACATGTGCCTCAATGACGGTTTGTATGTCACTGAGGCATTATTTTGTAGCATTCTCTTGTAGTATTCTGTTTTCTTAAAACAAATTCTCTGTCACTACAAGTCAAAAAAAAGCTTAATTTATTTAATTTATTTGTTGATTTTTTTCTGCATGTCTTTCTGTAATATCACAGTTTGGATAATGTGACAAAACAAGTAAAAGTCCCAAAAATCAGCAAGGGGGGGAAGCCAAGCTCATTAATAACTTGACCCAAAATAAAATCTAATTCAGATTATTATTATTTTTTATATATATTTTGTTTTATTTTACTTTAAGGTATTCTATTTTTTTTTTTTCCGTTTTTGGATATAAAAGTTCATACTCAAAATGAAGCAATGTTACCAAAAACCAGATTTGTATTTTTAAAGCAATGATTGTAACCTTTAGTTTCTTTTTGGCGCAACTCTGTCCTGTGACAAAATGCAAATTGCGTCAATGGGAAACTACAAAACTATCAATATATAATTTAGGTAAGGAGAGCAAATAAACAACTACGCTTGTGATTTCTTCCTGATCTTGTTTGCTGTGCATATATGTATTGCAGTATTGCATGTCTTTTTGTAATTGCTTGTTACAGTGAAGCAGTGGAACAATATCTGCTCCTTCAGCTAATCCACATATATAGAAAAGTGAGTCTCAGTGCGCTCATCAACCATACATCCTAAAACAACTGGCATCTTGCTTCATCTTGAACAAAAGGCGTCTATAGTTACATCCTCTTGGTTACCGAAACATGACACAGTGTTTTTACTCCTGCACTTTCGACAGATTCCAGATTGTTGTCCCTCGGGGGCAGGTGCGGGGGCTTCTGTGCAATCTTGTAATTTGTCTACAGCTATACTTTTCAGCAATTTTACAACTTTTTAAAGGAATGCGCTCGCACAAAAGACCTGTGTGGTATCGCTACGCCTTACAATACATTTCTGGATGATTATTCAGACCTACTGTCCGTTTTGTTGTGGAGTTACAGTAATACTGACAAGATTACGTTACACTGGAGACAATGACGACCAGCGGTCCTTTGCTTGTCGCCCTGTTCAAGGAATTTCCCTGCTTGCTGGCGTTTTGTTAAGATGGCTCTGAGCCGGTGTCACATTGTGGGGATTGTAAGAAAATATTGTACTAAGATTTATGGAAAGCACCTAAAAATTTACAGAAGACTAACTACTTGCAAATTTCCTACTGATAAAATGCTAAATTTATTTCCTTTTTCTATGAACCAGCATTTAAAAAAAACAAAAAAAAAACCTTAAGGACATTTGAAATTGAAACATCATAACTAATTCAGCATTATAGGACGAGAACACAAAAATTTGGAGAAAGAGATCACTATATGACACGCCAGAGATATTGCTCTGCCTATTACTGACCGTGAGACTCTGCTCGGCTGATTCGTCCTGTCACCCTTCTATACAGATCTCTGTGATATCTCTTCTGCGCACGCTTACACTCAGAGGCAGGCGACGGCAGTCTGAACTTGCTCTGTCACTCTGCCATACCCAGATTCCTACAGAGGAAAGAGGGGGCCCCCATGGGGACCCAAATCGCTAAAGCAAAGGGTCATCCATCAAGTTAGGCTCAGTGGGGACATTAGGGGAAAAGGCAGAAAAGGGATGAACAACATAAGGGAGGGAGAAGTAACTGGGAGAGACAGGCAGCGGGAGGGTGGTGGTGGTGGCGGTGGTGGGTGCAGGGGGACGAGGAGGAGGATGCACTGAGAAAGAAACAGATTGAAACACAATGAAAAGCGAGAAAGAGGCAGAGCTGGGCTTTCTGTTTGTTTAGGGTTGTCTCTTTTATTTTGTTGTCGTGGTCGAGAGGGTCACGGGGATGTCTATTGGACACTGGGGGCTGCCGTGCTCTGCTGATGACCCTGCGACTGAGCATATGTCACAAGTCTAGCGCGAACAAGGGCGCTGCCTCTGTTGGGGCACACGTCATTAGCACCATCTGTGACAGTACCCACCCATGAGGCCTCGGTGCTCACAAATGCACTGGGTATTTCTTGTTGAGATATAGATGGGAAAACGAAGGAGGAAATAGCACAACTTGGATGCGAGTTCATTTTTGTGTCTCTTTTTCCTCCCGGGTCACTGGTGCTAATGTAGCGATACGGAAGAAGCAAGAGGAAAGGAATCTGAGATATCTCTGTCAAAGAGAAAGGAAAAAAAAGTAAGAGTGAGGTGAATATTTGATTGGAATTTAAACGGATATTCACATACGTGTGTCTTTTGCGTACCAAATGAACCAAGGTACCAGTATGGCAATGATTACAGCCCCTTGGGAGGCCGGGTAAGACGGACCAAGGGTTCGCTTGCTTCAGTTGTGTTGAGTCCAGATAGAGGAAATGCTGGAATAATAAGAACAGGAAGGGTAAATGGTCTATCAAACACACCCCTTTCTGACCTCCCCTGAGCCTGGCCGACCAGGATGAAAGATCCAGCCACTTTCTTCTACTTAATGGTTTCCTCGGTAATCAGTGCAGCGGAAGTGCTCCAGTCCAGGGTGATTAGCCAAGGCTAGGATTCCTTAATCGCTGCAGCCCCGTTCTCATGCTTTGAAAAAAAAAAAAAGAAAAGAAAAAGGAGGGAGTGGGAAGGAGGGAAGAGGAAGCAAGGGTGATAACATGGTTGTATGTTCAAAGAAAGAAATAACAGCAGAGATATGGATACAGGATACATTTTGGGACGCTTCAAACTGAAGAGTAAGGGTTGGAGTTGACTTCAGGAGACATCGTGTAGGTTTAAACCTACAAATTTCATTGAGTCACTAAGGTCAGTGCTGCAGATGTTAATCACAGAGAAAGCAGACGTTCATGCAGCAATTGCTAACTTGGCTGAAACATGATGCCCCAGACAGGTCTGACTCACGGCATAGCATACTTACCCACAGTGTGCTTTATTGTGTTGTATTTGTTTAGTCAAAAACCCTAAACAGTGTTTTCAGTAAAATAGCACAACACATTGTATATATGTAAAAAAAATGCTTCCATCACTCTGGAGATTCAAATTTAAACAACAAATAATTCACTCATACCAAAGATCATATTAGATCTATAAAATACTCAGTTTTTTCCCCCCACTGTGATATTGCTGTTTCAAAAATCATTTGAGCTCTGTCAGCAGCTCCACCACTGATAAAGTTGGGATTGTTCCAGACAGTGAAATAAGGTTAAAATAAGATTTATCTCTAGGTTCATCAGTGACTGATGATTTAGTCAGAGCATTTTGCTGAACCACAGAAACGGCACACCGCATGACTCACTGTTGTGGGGAAACTTCTCCCTGTTCCTACAGATTTCTGCTAAAACCAGAGTAGCAGCTTAATATTTGTTTTTGCTCGTTCTTACTCGGTATTTGACCTACTCAAAACAAGCCTTTTTTTTGGTTATTAGGAAAGCATCGTTGACAAAGCTAACTATTTTCTTGAAGAATATGTTCATGAAACACACCTATATGTGGACACAC
Source organism: Poecilia formosa (assembly GCF_000485575.1). NCBI lineage: Eukaryota > Metazoa > Chordata > Actinopteri > Cyprinodontiformes > Poeciliidae > Poecilia > Poecilia formosa. The sequence goes on along the minus strand of NW_006799963.1, from coordinate 215,071 downwards.
CCTTGTTAAAAGACCCAAGTGTGCTTTGGCATTAAACCAGAGGAAGTGTGAAACATTATAAAAGTAATCCTCCCTTTGTTGTGACATATATCACATAATCACACATTGTCAGACTCAGAGCAATCAGCTGTCCACTGTTCCCACATGCCTGTGCAGATTGCTCCCTTGTCAACACTCCAATACAATCAAACTGGTCCATATAGGTACATTTTTTTCTATACCAACTGATATTAGTCAATAATCAGACTTTGATTGTATTGTACTATAAATCTATGCTCTCTTTGATCATGCAGCAAAATAAAATAACATGTAATTTGGTCATTTGTTGTAACAGTACCTTCTGTTACGACGACTTAAATCTTAAAAGTTGCAAAGTTTGTTAATTTCTTCATGAATGCTGACAGGTCTGTGAGAAAAATACGCCGGAGGGTTGGGCAGCAGATTTTAGTATGTGGGGGTGGCAGCCATTGCCAATACTAAACCTCTTATTTTGCTACAGACTCGTGTGAGGTTGCAAATTTAACAATTCCTTCATTTAACAAATTTGGAAGTGCCCAAAATAACTGCCACAACAATGTGACACCTGCTTTTCATGCTGATCACCAGTTTGGTCACACATCTTCAGCCAGCATTTGTTGCGTCTTCACCAGTGTGGTTTGGTGGGTCTCTCAACCCTGACACTCGAGCTGATCCCACAAGTCATACATGTATTTGAGGTCAGGACTGTGGGCAAGCAATTTCATTCGCTCCGTCGCAAACAACTCCCAAATTTTGGAGGTATAGTCTCTAATTAACTCTGATTGGCGGGGGCTAGCATAGACGTCATAAAAAAATAAAAAATAAAAAACAAAAAACAGAATCCCAGACTGAGGATATAAGGATTTGCAGAATTTCCTCAAGATACCTTTTATTATTTGTTTTTCCAGTGCAGAAGATGTTATCCCACACCATGGCACCACCTCCACCACAAGCTGTTTGGCATTGGCATAAAGGATTTGGGAAGTTTTTCTTTTTTTTTTTTCCCATTGTTGCGATAAAGGCATAATTTTGCTGCTCAACCCTACAAATAAGTTTTCTTTGCAAACTTACTAGAGGTAAAATAAACAGCACAGGACTTGTTGCCAAGAAGCACTGATTTTAAAAAAATCAACCAAATACAAATTTCCTTCTTGTTTATATGTAATTCGATCTGAAACTGACTCTGCTGTTGGCTTGTATTTCAGCATAATTGATTTGAGCTGAATTTGGTGAGGTTTGCACTTTATATATTTACATATTACTTGAACCTGCTTGTTTGGTCAAGTGACTTAATAACTACTTTTGTTTTAATTTAGTTTTATATAGATAAACTTAATTCAGTTGAACACATCCAAGTTAACTGAATAAACATATTTCTCCCAGATGAAGTATTTAACATTTCAAATGGATGCAATGACCTGGTTGTCCATTCCTAAACTAATTTTTGGTTGAGGCAATTTTAAATTGTTAGCAGAGGCTCAGGTAGTGATAGCTACATTATAGGTGCAGATGTCTTTGGTAACTTCCAGCGGCAATTGGTTTCGATTGAGTTTCAAAAACTGAAGAGCCACACTGGCAGCTGCAGTATCACTTTGGATGCTCTCATTGTTTTCGTTTAAAGGTTACATTCCTATTGCATCTGTTTTCATTTGCTAATATATTTTTCTGTTATCCTATACTCCATTTACTCTCCCTGTCGATCATATGCGGCTTTGTACAGTGGCAACTTTTGTCTCGCGTATCTAATGCCCAAGCCTGTTTGACGAAGCAGGGATTTTGTTCGTGCAGGAATTCCCCTGGACTCATGCTACTTTCTAGGTTCCCACCAAGTCAAACATTCTTGCACCTTGCATTGTCTTCCCCTGCTTTTTTCTTTTTTTTTAAAGTTATCACATTACAGCAGTTGTCTTTAAAAAATGTGTTTGGTAATGTGCACATGCTCACAAACAGGTATCATGTATGTCAACTAAACCTCATGACAATTGGTGACCCCGCCTGAGCCTGTCTTTCAACCGCTAAAGAGATTTGGCATCTCGCGCTGCGTCTTCTCATATGTTCACCTTTAGAATTCCCCCAAACAACCCAACTTTCTGCAGAAATGCATAAGAAGCACAACTGAATTTACAGACAAGTGCACACATTACCTTCACACAACAATCCACCCACTTAGAAACACAAGCGCAGGCACACAGTGGGACTATAAAGCATATAAAATGTGCTTAAAGGATTGTTTTCACTTTTGTTTGCTCTATCTTTTTGTCCTGGGGGCTGAGCAGGTGTGTGTCTCTAAATCCCTTTCTCTCATACCTGTGCACATCATTTGCTCCGAACCTCAACATTGCACACCCCCACGCCCACCTATTCCAGTTATTCCTTTGCACATTTTGCTAACAATACCCCACCTGGTTATGCACATGTCGCATTAAATCATCCTAATCTCACATTACAAAATGTCGAGAAATGCCCTAAAGCTGACTGGCAAACTGAGAATAAGAAAGGCAAGAGAATGAGAATGTATCAGGCTGTCCACCTGGTTCACTTTTGGTGATGGAAATGATTGTTTTATATCAGATGCCAAAGGTTCCCAGCACAGCGAAAACGCCACACTCATCGTCTTAAACACTCCGGTTTAAGACGATTCGGTTCTACTTTGCTGCAATTCTTTGCCTTTGCAATAAATTACAACAGAATGTATGGAATGCAAAAATAGGAGAAGGATGACAAACATACAGAAGATTGTAAAAAAAAATAAAAATCATATAAAATGGAACAAAAAATCCGGGACACAGAGATAAGAAGGGTGAGGCCGACATAGAGACACACCAAATGCCTCTGTATCACCATCCTCAAGTCAGTGAGCTGTCAGCGATCCTCCTTGCCCGCTCAATGGGTACAGCCCCGCGAGCGATAGCATTTCAAATAGCCTTATAAATCAAGAGTTATGTTATGTCACCCTGCCACTGCCATTAACACACAGAAGAGAAAAGCCACCACCGTCCCTTTTTTTCCCCCTCACATCCCATAAGGTTTGCATCCCCTACAGAACCATTAATACTCTACATTAGATTTGTTGCCTGAAATTAAAGAGATGAATCCTCTTTGTTGGTTCAGCACACAAGAAAACCTGCAATGACATCAAGAAGGACTGTGCTATGATTATTTTAGTTCCCAAATCTTACTTTAAGAGAGGTCTCGGAAGTCTTGCTATGTTTTAAACAAGACATTAACCTGTTACAGGTTTTTTATTTTTTATTTTTTGGACTTTTCCAGAAAATAGTTAATGCACTAAACGGGAGATGGAAACATGTTTTCTATACAAGTTCAGATGTAGCGAAAGGTCCCAACCACTAGGTCTGCCCTTTACTTGAGGCAAGGAAATTTCAATGTCAAAACCTCCAGCATGACAGGGAGGACCATCAACGGACCGGCAACAGACACTTCAGGCTGCGATGGAAGTGGTGGAACGCTCCCATCCACTGGTATTGACAATTTCCCTGCCACATATTGCCAAAGAACATTTTAGTTTACGCAAGACACTTCACCACGGAGTCTTTTGAAAGCTACTGGAAGTACAAGGCAAAAATTTACTGAAAGTACATGGCAGGAATTGCCAACAGACCTCAAAGGAAAGTCCTGTCCCTAATGTCCTCTACAAATCTGCAGATAAGATATGTCTTACAGTTCATAAACCACTTGCTGCACTCTTGATGGTTGTGCAGGAGACAGCGCATTTCCATGCATAGAAAATGTAGTATCTCTTAATTCAGGGCAACTAACTAATAGTCATCATTGAGCAAGGCTTTTGATCACTGATGTACCTATATTTGGAACAAAAGACTGGACTTGTAACACCAGTCATTTTGAAAAGTGTATGAATCTGTAGTAATAACATACTTCTACGGTTTTCACCTTGAGATACCCACCAATAATTGCTCTCTGTTTAAATTAAGCTGTTTACTTTGTCATTCACTTAAGCTACCTCCAAACAACACATCTTAATGATAGACAGATGGTAAAAGATGTTTTTTTTTTTTTTTCGCTACACTGCTGCGCTTTGTGTCACCTTGAAAACTTTTTTTCACGCCCCATCCGACCCTCTGCACCTGCCACAAAATAGTCCCCCCCCCGCAAAGCAAGTCACCCATGCTACATGTAAGTCACGGTTGCTGGGATTAAACATAGGGATTCTGCATAGAGGGGTAATCAGGAGTTCTCATCCCAGGATCCCCTGAGACTGATTCCCGCCGTGTGACATGGCTGTCAAAACACTGACGGATTGTTTTACCGACACCCGCACACACACACACCCACACACACACACACACACACACACACACACACACACACACACACACACGCACACACACACACGCACACAGTTGAATGCAAACACATGCACCGACAGATTGTTTTATCAACGCCATGGTCTTGACTGACATCTATTCTCCTGGGTGTCCCCTCAGCACCGCTACACTTATTGCGAGAAATGCAGTCTTACAATTTAGCCGCACACGTTTTGTTATTTGATGTATATTTTTGAATTACACTGTTTGCAACTGCATCTTAAAGATTCAAATTCCAGCTAATTTGCATTACAGCACTACATTGCAACTGGACTTTTTTTTTTTTTTTTTTTCCCATCACCTTCTCAGCATTACTGGAACACCAGGCATTTTGAGGATGCCAGTCAGTGTGACTGTTAGCTGTTGGATTCTGTCTGCCAATCTATTTTTTGTCCCCCCTCAAATAATGTTGCGAACATGTCAAACATTCAATAACCCTATTAAACTACATTGACATATGGCAGTTAATTCTTTTGCCGTATGTCGCTACAGAGAATATGCTGGTTAAATGCTTCCTGGGACAGATGCTACTTTTAGGCTAATAAGTACTAATTGATGATCCAATTTTGCTATAGTGGCCAGTGCTCTGGCCAGTGTCTTTGGCCTGAAGCTGTCAGGGGGATGGGGAAAAGGTACAGACAGACTTTAAGGCTCCATCATGCATAGCTTTGCCAGCGTTTCATAGACTCTGTCTGGCTGGGTCTCACCAGGAAGGCACAGAGCTTCTCCTAATGCCTTTTAAATGCTTAATGCACTTTAGATACATTTGCTTTATTCCAGTGCAGTATGTTCAGTGGTAAAGAGATGATGTGAAATTAACTGTAGCGGATGATTTAAACAGGTAAACATCAGTTGATTACAGTGAACTAACACAAGAACAAGTCAGTCTTGATATAAGTTAGCTTAAGGAAAGAAAAAAAAAGGGATGAATGGAGATAAATAAGTGATTTCTTATGAGAATATAAAGTCACGGTTGGTTTTCTTGTTGTTCCCAAAATACAAATTATCAAAATGCAGAAAATAGGAAATATATATATATATATTACTGTATTTTTTAAAAGTAAGTGTCTTTGATGTGTTTACTTCTTCTACTTGTGATGTGTTGGTGGGTGTAGATGGCATTAGCAGGCTTTATAGTCAAGCAGACAGCAGACAGGCCAACATGGCATGATTAAAGCTTAAGGCAGTGATTTGTAGAGGTTAATTTTTTTTTTTTTTCCTTTTTTGTAAAACTATACTCAAATGATCCAGTTTTCTTTCAGTTCGATCATTATCCGACTCACATATTACAGGATTTATTTGTTTTGGACTTTACTTATTGTTACGCAGGCTATGAAGAAGAGAGGCTCACACTGTACACTTCACCTTGAAACCTCATACTACACCATAGCATACTATGGTCATTTATTTAGAACTTCGGAAACAAAACAGCAACATGGGATTGACCAAAAATGCTGCATAACTTGTAAAACACAGGCAGTGATAAAAACAATTGAAATCCTAAAAATATTGACAGAGCACAGTACAATCTGAATAAACACTATATTCAGTGTCAGACTGATGAAACCAAGTTAAAAACCAAGCAAGGTTTAAAAATGTCGACTGGGGGAAATTGTTCTATTTGCACAGGTTCTAGAGATTTAGGAGCATTGCCAGCATTTGCTCAGCTGACCTGAGAGAATGAGATGAGTGAGACGGGGCTCTTCTCTCTCAATATTTTACACCTGAATGTACAAAAATACTATTTAAAAATTTGAAAATGCCCCTTTCCCACTGACCTTTGGTTGTACAAAGTAACATCATAGAATTGGTCATCTTTGTCCAGTTTTAATCTCATTACTCTTCTGCCAAACTTATAATATACCAGGCTTTGTAATAATAATTATATATATATATATATATATATATATATATATATATATATATATTTTTTTTTATTATTTTATTTTTTTTGGTAAAATGTGAATAAACCTGATTACAACTTTGGCTGCTGCATCAAAAATATGAAAGTCTTTAGATATAAATAAATAAATAAACATAATCTTTTTGCATGCAGGTGCTTTGATGATGGCTGAAATGAACGGCAGTCTGACAAGTAAGACTTGTTGAACCAATTTCCCCAGCAGCAGTAACACAAAGTAACAAGCAGAATCCCTCAAGACTCGGCTAAATGAATAATCCCTAAATTAGGACATGGAAAAACACTCTTAATGATGCCCAGCAAATCATTTGACATCTCATCCTGACATGTTTAGGAATGGCCCTCAGACTTTACTTTGTTGCATTATACATCAGCCCTTACCCTAAATATTACATTTGCAATCCAAGGGCAAATAATTTCAATTTAAGGTGGGGGTATGGAGTGGGATGGTTGATTTTTTTGTGCTCCTGCAATTCGATATCACAGCACTTGAGAGTTATCATCAGAGTGGCCGTAAGCTCTAAAGCAATTCATAATTGTGTTCTCTCATCTCATATTGCAGCAGCTGAAGTTTCCCCCCTTTTTTATTTATTTTCCTCCTCGGCACACATACACAAACACACACATAATCACACGTATGTCTCAGCCCAGCACTTTTTCTTGATGATACATTAAATGGCGTAAAGTTGCATCCAGCTATGTTTGCACGTGTGTGTGTGTGCGTGTGTGTGTGTGTGTGTATGCGAGAGGAAGGGTCCCTCCACCTGTGCCGGTTGGGAGTTAATCCGGTTAGGTCCCAGTCTCGTCTCCGTGGCTGAGCGGCGTGGTTGAAGCTCCTCGATGCCCCGCGGGGGTTTTTGAGCGCCTCTCCAGCCCAACGCCTTGGCTTAAGCGCGGCATAGTAAGGAGATGAGGCCAGCTCGGCCCTCGTTACAGAAATTAGATGGATCAGGGAGTAAACATAACCAGCTTTTTATATGATCCTCGGCTCAGAGCAGACAGAGAGAGCGGAGAAAATGGAGGGGAGGAGGAGGAGGGAGGAAGAGAAGGCAAGATTCCTACTCTAATTACTTCATGGGTCACTGCTCCTGCAGGCAGATGTCAAAATCCAACACTTTCAGATGTGAGGAGAGCACTGGAGAACGGGGTGAGAGGGTTGGAAGGGGAGGTGGTGGGGGGTGGGAGGGTTAGAAGTGAGTGGGTGAAGAAAGAAGAGTGGGAACATTAGGGATACGGAAGAGGAGTGAAAATGGGAAGAGGGTTCCTAGAGAAAGGGAATAAAATGTTGGGGAAGGGCTTTTGGAAGGACATGACAGTGAATTCGGTCAAAGTAGATAAAGCTGGGCGAGGAGGTAGATGAACGACGGAAAGAGAAGGGATGAAAGGAGAAGGTGGGGGGTGGGCAGGCGCCACAGAAGCGGGAGAGAGCAAGGAGACGACAGGAGAAGGCGACGGAGGGGACGGGTTGAGGGGCTGTAACACGTTGTCAGGAAAGTGGAAAAATGTGGCAGTGATGACACAGATTTGTTGTGGAGTGGCGCTGACCTGGGATGGCCTGTGTCTGGCAGAAAGGTAGCAGACAAGGCCTTTCAGATTTCCCATTTGCCCTCTAGCTCACCAAAGAAGAAGAAGAACAAAAATTATACAACAATCTGGGCCTGCCGTGTCAGCAGTTATGCTGCGGCTATCAGTCTGTGAGTCGCAATTTGCTAGGATATACATTCAATAATATACCCTAGCAAAGCACTGCAAAAGCAATGACTTTTTTTCTGCTTTTTCTTATCACTTATGCATTGTTTGAACACTTCTGTATCGTGTTATTTTATTTCCAGATGGAGCGTTCCATCCCTCCATCCCTCTCACTCCCACCCCCAACAAAACGGCTTTTCAATCATTTCATGTAATCCTTTGATGCTATCTTAGAAAGCAAACAGTGAATTTTAGCATCAAAGCGGCACAAAGGAGTTCCAGCGATAACATTGTTTTGATGTCATACATTGATTCTTTGGTGCCAAGAAATCTCAAAAGCAACTGGAAAGGAACTGAAAAACCTGTTTAGTTGGCTGTCAAACGAGTGCTAAGCTGTGTGCCGATGTCCCTCCATACCCATTTATCCTTCTATTTGTTTCTGAAAGCAAAATGTGTCCTGTACAGCTCAATCTCCTGGCTTGTATGTATCAAACCCTGTCAAAATCTAAATCATTCATGGTTTTCAAAGAAGGGTGGAAAAAAAAGAAAGAAAAAAGAAAGAAACCAATCAAACCACCAAAGCAGGTTTGCTGATCTCCACAAAAACAGCAGTGGCGCAGATAAACTTTAAATTAACTTTACAGATTTTCTCAGTTACCGGTGCATTTCTCAGAACATAATTAAAAGCCTCCATCTTCAAATCATTGTGTCACTTGTGCAGATAATTTTTTTTACACTTCTTTGAACACAGTGCTAATGCTTTTATACATCCAAGTGATTATGTCCAATTCTCTGCTTTTTCCTTTTATAATTTGCTTATGTCATGATGATCAAGAACGATTCTATGGGTCTTTGTTGAACAGTCGCAACCTCCAAAACATTCAAGCAAAAGTTTGTGGTATAAGTCTTAATACGGAAAATGCTTGAACAAGTTATCATAATCTATAGATTTCCACTGAACATTTTATCTAAATCTTTCCTGAATTGGAATACATTTTTCTCTGGTGAATCCTGACTTTCTCTAACGAATGTAAATGTGAGAAGCGTTATTTCAACCGATGATCAATTGGTATGTATACAGCCAGAGTAAAACACAATATCACACTTCTGACAATGGGAAGTCGAGGGACAGCAACCAGAGAGAATAAGAAGAAGAAGAGAAAAAGGAGTGAGGCTCTGGAGCAAGAATTTGGAGGCAAAAAAGTGGCTGAGGACATTTGCCAAATTATCATTATCAGGCAGTGGTAATGTTACCTGATAACGCCACATATTGAGAAAATGGAAAAAAAAAAAAGAAAAAAAAAGTATACGACTGCCAGCCTCATACACAGATGACCCTTCTGGCTGCCATGGATGCAACTTGTGATGACATCACAGCAGATGCAAGCAGAGGCTGCAAAGCACACTAAAAGATTTTGTTTCCCATGCTGCGTCACAAGAAAAGATATTCTTTGTGGGGTGGATGAGAATTTGTGACCCAACACAACACACAGTAGTTTTCCTCAAGGAGACTGCCTCACGTTCCCGTTTCCACTTTGTTTTTCTTTGCACTGTGTGCAATTTCATTAAAGAAATTGTGATTTCTTTAATGAATCACAATTTACAGTACTTTACCACAGTGACAGTAGAAAAAAAAAAACAAACTGTCAAATGTTCAGAGCTTGAGATGATATTGTTTAATAAAACAGATTAAACCTCTCCACAGTTTTATTCCTGATCTGCCTAAATTGTTCCTAGGTCTTCAAGATGAACAAATTTAGCTATTTAGTGGTATTTTCACTAAATAGCAGTATCAGTAAAATACACACAGATGTGGTCTGTTAAGTAATTAGGTCTCTCACGGGATTTGGTCGCACAAGATTTTATTTTAGGGTATGAGTGCAAAGAGGGTTGATTAGAAAAGCGCAGCACACTTCAGATGTTTTTTTTGTAAAGGAAAAAAAAATTCAAAACACGTATAATTTTCCTCCCACTTCACATTGATATGCAAATTTATGTCTGTTTGTCACAAGCAATTACAACACAATATGTTGAAGTTTGTGGGTGTAATGAGGACGAAATGGGATAAAATGTAAAATAGTGTAAATAATTTTTTCACAGCAATGTACATACATCACGTGATTTAAACGCACTGCGTATGATTCTGCTGAACTGCATCTTTATCTCTAGTGAGCTATTCCAAATCTACGTGCATTAATTCTGTTTGGTTAACCTGCCAACATGGCCGCCAGACCAAAACAACAACAACAACAAAAAAGCACCGGGCTTTACGAAGCTGCTGCCGGTTAATTACACCGGTTGATAGACGGCGAAAAGTTTACCGACCAGCCCAAACAACCTGTGTTTATGAGTAGGTTGCTTGTTGGTTATGGGTCAGTGTTGCACAGGGCTCTCTCTGAGGCCAGATTGAGGCTGATTTGGTCTCAGTGAATATGTTTCACTTCCCCCTCAGTGAAGCAGGCATGCCCTAAGGTCCTGATTTACTCCTGATTTGTGGGCTCCCTCTGTCAAAACTAGGCACCGTTCATGCCTCCGTGAGACATGCAGTACAATAAAAAACCCATGCACATACGTGCACAGATAGATAGATAGATAGATAGATAGATAGATAGATAGATAGATAGATAGATAGATAGATAGATAGATAGATAGATAGAAGCAGATGGAGATCCCTTCGGCAAAAACTTCCGCGCTTCGGTCTCCAGAGGCTGCTGGTATTTTCTTTTCAATAGACCCTAAATATTCATTATTTTCCCACTCCCCACCCTGTCTTTAAACCTTCTGCAGATCGTTTGAGTCATAGAGCCTCTCAAACTGGTGCTCCAGCCAGGAGAAGCCAAATGAACAGAGCGCCTTCGTCGACTAGCAAGTGGGTGTAAAAAAAAAAAAAAAGAAAACAAAAAATTCAGACCAGCACACACGTAGAGGCTCACACAGTCGATTTAAAATGTACAACGCATACACACACACACACACACACACACACACCAGACAATACAATGCAGAGCCTAGTGCCAACAATGTGCCTTTGTTTTAAGGAAGGCCCACTTATTAAATCAAATAAGAAGGCTGTCTCTACAGCCAGCCTTTGTATGTCTGTTCAGCTTACTTCTCTCTGGCCTCTCAGACCCCCCAACGGCCTGTGCATGAGTATTAAGAGAACCCATTGACATCGTTGGATTAACATATATTAAGAGGTTAAATGAAAGTGCCATTATTGTGGTTTAAGAGTGAAAGTGACCCGTGGGATATTATGCTTTCCACTTGAAGCTATGAATAGCTAATGCTAAACAGCACCGTATAATAGGAGCACACTTCATTGATGGGGTCTGTCAGAAGTGGAAATCTCCTACTGTCTATATTGCCCAAAAACAAATAAGATGTGATGTTTTTGGCAGTTTTAGATTTTTTATTTTTTATTTTTTTGATAGGTTTTTACTGTAATATAATGGTATAGTGGTATCCAGGTTTAATTCAAATTAAATTTATTTTATTGAAGCCCACTTCTATTATAGAGTTGCTAAATGTTATAATTTTCTGGTTATAAGTGATGTTACACAGTAGCAAATGATCTCTGAGTACACTTGGTAGTGTATGAATATGCAGGCATTGTTTATGTTGTGCAGTATAAAAAGTTTGAGCCACAACATTTTAGATGCGAAACAGTCAAACTGGTACCCAGTACAGTTGCATTTGGATCGGGAAGAGTTGGTCAGTTCACACACACACACACACCCACACACACACACACACACACTGCCAGTCAAAAGATGTTGGTACCACAAGACGGTATTTATGCTCTAAAGTTATGGTCACACAGAAACCAAATGTGACCCAATTTTGATTTCTTTCTTTTTTTTTTTTTCCCCTTTTTTTTTTTTTTTTGCCCATATGCAACCCATATCAACTTTTTTATATAGGTCTGAAGGATCGAGTTGCGATGTTCTCATGATGAATTACTAGGTTTTCAACATGCATGGTGTCTTGTGACAATTCAGGCAATGTGGAAAATTAAGACCTGCTACGTTGTTTGTCCAACTTACTGCCAGTTTATGGCCTTCGTTTTTCATCATTCGGATTTTTGAGTTTTATGTTTTCCACACATGCAAAATCAGACCTCAAACATATGAAATGTAAGGTGGCACTTCCCAAGAAGAAAGCATTCAGTCACCTTTCTATGATATGACATAAATTGACCTGATTTGGTTCATTTTTTTACCTGAATGTCGTTTACCGTAGCAATCAACACTTGAAAAGAAGCAGTCTCTGTCATGATCCATTCTTCAGACTGAGGCCGGTGGAGACTTTTCAAATTGATCAGAATTGAATCTTCCAGTCACGATGCATCCCGTCTCCACAAACCCATGGATTTCTTGAGATCCTCCATGGGGCATGGGAGATTTATTTCCTAACACACACAGTTGGAGTGATTTAAATATGGATAGTCCAATCTTTTGGTTTTATTTTTTAATTTACAGTGACCTTCATCCAAAATGGAAACACAGAAAACAAACAAAAACAAAAAAAAAAAGAAAAAAAAAAGAAGAAGAGTACCAGTGTCTTTGCCACAGTTCCGACATTCGTTGTCTTGGAGTGGACCCATCCTAAACAGCTTCGATGGAGTATAATGGTACCAGCGTACACAGTCTTAAAATAAAGAAACTTTCTTCACTTTGTCTTCTAAAAGCACATTTGAAAATCCACACATCAATTAAAGTAATTATCAGTGTCCTGTAGCCAAAACCTAGATCTAGCACCTTCCCTTTGGGAACATGCGTGATCCTTCAGCAATGAGACACTGGCACGTACATAATGCTCTGGGGGTGCAGGTGTGTATGACAGTGTCATGGATCTGTGACGGGGATTTCCACTAGCTACTCCTGTTGACATTGGCCGAAGCTTCAGGTAAATAACAGAAGCATGACACCGTCTTGTGTCATCCCAGGAGGCAAAGATCTGGTTACTGACCAGAGTGAACACTACCAGCTTGATCCTCCTGGGTTCACCAAATACAGAAGTAAATTAACACTTGTTCTATTTTTATCAAGAATATACCTTAGAACTAGTATGTGTGCGTGTGTGTGTGTCTGTGTGACTGCAGACAAGAAAGTATGAGTGTAAGGCATCCATGTACTACATGCTGCGTTGCGTCTGTCAGGGGAGAGTTGACACTGATGAGAGCAAACTGGATGGAGACGGCGTCCATCCAGTCAGAGGCCTCATCATTATGGCTGCAGTCCTTTTGATCATCCCCTCCACACTCACCCCATCTCTCTATGCGTCTGTCAGTTTGTCTGTCTCTGTCTGTCTCTTTTCTGCCGTCTAAAACCAGATGAGTGGTCGTCGTTTTGGCATGACACACACCCTTTTGTCTTTTGAGTTTTTCCACCTCACTGACCGCCTCTCTCTGGCACACTAACCCCCACCTCTACCCACTCTCTTACCCACATCGGTGGTGTGTGCGTGCGTGTGCGTGCGTGTGCGTGCGTGTGCATGCGTGTGCGCGCGCACTCAGCTTCTCATCCTTTTCTCGCCGATGAGACACATTGTAGAGCAAGTCCTGCTGTGTCACTCGGTGGAAAAACTGCAGAGGTAATGGTATTAGCTTCAAGGTTGTCGCATGTTTGTTCAAGGCAGATTTAAAGCAACAGCTTGACATTTTGTAGGGCGGGACCCGTTTGTTGTCGTGTGTTTCTATTAAAGCATAACATTACAGCTTTCTATGTAAGATCATTCTGCTAGTCCAACTATCCGCAAAGAAATATGTGCTTGCTGAGGGTATCAAAACATAGCTGGCCGCTAATCATCTTTATTAGAATATAAAAGTGCCAGTCATGTCATGCCTTTGCTTTTTCATACAACCCCAGCCGTTTTGGATACGAAACGGAGCCATCTGCCAGGAGACATTTCCCACTGACCATGCATCAGCTTCTACCCACTTTGGCAGCCGCAGGTTTGAAGTCATTTTCTATGCGCGGCGACAATTGCCATGAGCTGTTTGCCATAACTGGCAATGAGTTACTTCACTTTAGAGGTGTTTTGTCACACTGATCTCGGCGTAATTATTTTAATTCAGCAACACTAAAGGCTTTCTTGGCACAAATTGCATACTTAATGTTATACGTCCATTAATAATTTGGATTTGAGCATAGAATTTAACTAACCCTAACTTTCACTTTGTCTTTTTGAGCTCTTTGTGTATCAGATTATCCTACTAAATAACCTAACCACAATTAAACAAAATATCTCACAGTACAGAATATTTTAGTCTTAGGGATAAACAAGAAGTTGTTTTTTTTTGACAAATGTCAGATATATTGTAGAGCTTTTGTGTTGGTCAGAAAGTTTTCACTTTGAAACTCTGCCATGGATACCCTTTTTGTTTTTTCCATTTTCTTACTGTATTATTATGAAGTTTAAATTATGTAAATCTGCTTCATATGTTGTCCTACAATATTTCTGGTCCTTCTATACTTTTTTTTATACGAGTTGTTTTGGAGAAACAGCCATGCACTCCTGCTAAGGTTCATTACTATTCCATGTTTACATCTGTACATTTTTTTTTTTTTTATCTTCTGAGTAAAGTAGAAAATCCTGACAAAACCAATAATTTAAAATACGTTTATTGTTTCCGTTCCACCCACGCAGAAAGCTGAACTCCGGTGGATGTTGCTGATGTGTGTGTGGCTCCTGTTCAGAATGCCCAGAGGTGAAAGGTGGCCAGAAATCTACTTTTCTTCCCACGAAGAGAGGAGAACAGGTAATCCAATCTCGGTGAAGTCATCAGTTAAGATTTTCTGTTCATTGTGACGACGGTGGTGAGAATTGATGAGCGTATGGTTTAATCTGTCATCTGTCTTGTAATTGTGCCACTTTTTTAAGAAATAAAAAAATATAAATAAATACTTGGAACACTCAAAGAGCAACATCAAGGAAGGAGAGAAACTCATAAAAATATTTTGGATTTCGAAAGAAAAAGTCAATTCTCATGTTGAGTGATAAATTGTGATTTATATTTTGAAACAATTAGAGTATTTCCCAAAGGCTGAAAAAAAAACCTAATTAAATTACCTCTCTATAAATTAGAAATCAAGCATAAATTCGAGCTACAAAAGCTGAAATTTTAATGTTGCGCCTCATTGTTACTTTAAATAATACTTCCTGATCATCATTTTATTTCCTACCTTCTGAAAAACATTTTTTTTTCTCTCCTTGTCAAGTAGGTTTTCTCTGAAGGAAAAAAAAAATAAAAAGCTTGGCTCATTTTGTAACAAAGCCTGATCATGTGACCAGCCTGATTGCAAAGTGTTGACAGAAGATTCCCTTAAAATATGTGTATAATACAGCACACAGATACCAGAGACCTGGTCCTGAAAGGTGATATCTTGTGAAACTCTTTGCAGAGGAAGTAAGGCAAGATCAGGAAAAAGTGAACAGAATAGAATTGAAAAAAAAAAAAACAGTATTTAACAATATTTATGTCATTTTGTTTTCCTCCTTCCCACCTCCCTCCATCCTCACAGCTATAAGGCAGGAGATATTGTCCCCCACTGGTCCCAGGATCCCTGTGGTAAAGGCCCACCCTACAGCTATGCCTCTAGACACAGAGTCTGATGAGGAGCACAAGGCCATGAAGGCTTTCCATGAAAGCTCAAGGGAACACACACACACACACATACACACACATGCACGCATACAAAGACACATAGACGAGCACAGATGCATGCATAAAGGCAGGCAGGCGCATGTACAATCACTCAGACACGTACAGTACACATACGGATACGCAAACAGACACACAAAAACAAAACAAAACAAAACAAACAAACAAAAAAGCAGGTGCATACACTGTTCCGCTGGCACGCTTAAACAGACACAGACACTGGCATGGCATCAAAAACACAGTAAACTGTGGACCAACACAAAAACAGACCTGCCGGTACTCTCTGGCACAGGAACCCGTAATTCACATCAAACGTATATGTGTGGTGTCGGAAATAAACCCTGTACCGAATCAATATTTCCACTCTTCTGTTCACATTTAATCTTTAGCTACCCATATGTCATAGAGTGATTGACATCTCTTTCACAAAGGCCAACAAGACAATACAATGAGAAGACAACGCAAATGAAATGAAGAAGATCTAAGCTGGAGTGGAAACGAGTTGCAGCGGGGTTTTAATTTGATTTTGGTCATCTTCAGAAACTCTCCTGCCATGCAGGATTTAGTTTGAGATCAAACGATTATTGACTGACTGGTTCAGTTGTCTAGGCGACTGTCTGTTTGGATAATTGACTAATTGAGGCGTCTGCGAAGAGGATCGGGGTAGCTTGTGAAATAAAGTTTAAAATTGACTCATAAAACAGAATTTTGGGGGTTATTGAATGTCAACCATTTGAACTGTAATAAGGTCTAAGACATAATATGAAAACTTGCTAATAAACTGAGCTTATTAAGCTTTAGAAGTCATTGCCAGGAAGCATGGTTGTCTTAGCTGGGACCTTCAGGTAAAGGTCTACAACTGGAACCTGAAAAATGAATAAACAAAAAATTAATATTTAGGGCTGTCTTCTAGCCACGTCTTGAGCACCAAGGGTTTGTCCGTCTGTCTGTACAATTCTTATTTCTACTGTATATAAATCTGTAAAGGTTTGATATTGGTTAGAATTTTAACTGAATTATTTTTGATTAAAACCTATTCAGATAAACCTTGCAGTCTCCAGTTTATTTAAATGAAAATCTATATTTTCTAGGGTGCACATAAGCTTTAGATATTCTTTTTACTAATATCAATGAACATAACACTTAACTGTGTTTTTTTTTTCTACATATTTCATACGTGAAAGTTTCCTCATTAATAGAACTATTTTCTTGTATTTAATTAATTCTTTCAGTGATGTTTGATTTAACGGAATATTAGCACTGTAAGAGCTGCCAAAACTCAATTCTAGTCACCGTTATTATATGATGCACCTTAACACAAGATACACGGACAACATCATTTCAACCTGGACCAAAAGCTGCATTATTATAATAGCTGACAAAATTTCCCATCTCCAGCCTCATGCGTTGATTTGCTGCCCCAGGCCTTGATACAACCATGAAGTGTGGGCACCTCACTGGGACCAATTTTTGAATTTCTCCAAACAAACATGATGCAGCACAGAATAAAGAGTCATCTGTTATTGACATAAGGAGCCTAATCCTGCCCACTACTAACTATCTCTTCTAAGAAAACACCTCTCACTTCAGAGTTGGCTAACTAGCCATCACTACTGCCTGTTGGCTACACACCTGCCCCAGCAGCACTCGGAGGCAGACGTAGGCCCCCGGAGACGGAAAGCACACCGAAACACACACACACACACACACACACACATGCACTGCATGTAGGCTGAAACCAAAGCCTGTGTTCTCACCTCACACAAACACACTCTTGTGAATTGCTGCTGCGCACATGCATATGAATTTAAACCTCTCCACACACATGCACACTTCACTTTGACTGTGCATCACTCAGCAACTGTCTGTTTGCCGGGGCCATGGCAATTACGGCTAACAAATAAATGCCAGGTGCTAAAGAAACACCCAGTGCGCTGAAGTAAATTAGTAATATTAGGAATGTGCACTCATCATTTGCAGTCAATTTCCTGTTGCTAATGAGATTAAAAAAAAGAAAAAAAAAACAATGCTGTCAGTCAAGAGACAGAGGGAAACCATTTCCATTTTCTTATTTTCTTTTCCTCATAATCAAGCTGCTGTTTAGGTAATAATGAAAATAGCAGGATATGTACAGCACTGTTTAATTACATTTTGAATATCAGGGAGCTTTAAGACACCCAGACAAGTCATTTCATATGACATTGGATTGATATTAACAGCATGCGAGGTGCACAATATGAATATATAATCTCCTTCTTGATATGTATGACACAATAATGTCACGCAAATAATTTTAACTGAAGACATATATTAGATGATGTGAAATATTTGAGTTTTGCACGGAGGTTGTTTTAGAAAATTCATAAAATACAAGAGGTTGTTGTCTATGGGTAGAGTAAATTTTATACCACAGTCCACCCCATCACATTGGCCCCCCATCTACTCCCTCCAGTGTGAATTGTCAGGGTGGATGATGGTGGCGTTGACCAGAAGAGGGCAGACATACTGTATTTAATCTCATATCCTATTATCTATCTTCCTACTCTCACCTCATCACCCCCCCACCCCTCTCTGTTTACTTCTTGTGGCATCTGCTTTGAGCTTGACCCAAGCTGAGCTCGTCAGCCAGCTATTTGAACAGGACAGTGTTTGGATTAAATTAACAAGAGAAATATGTCTGCAACATTCAACAAGTGCTCCGGCTGCTACGCTCTCTCTGTCCTATGTCGTTTTGTGTCACAGCGTAAACCAAAATGATGTAAGTTGTAAGAAAAACTCGTAAAAGGTGGATGTATAATCATAAAAAGGTAAAAAAAAAAAAAAAAGATGATGATGAACTGAGTACATTCAGTGGAAACAAAAACAATTTAGAGTCAGAGGAGAAGAAGAGGGTTTGACTTTCTTACTCATTTGTTGTTCTTAACATGTTCGTTTTCATAACACTAAATCAAATTAATATTATTATAAGCCTGTCTTTGAGGATACCTTACTACATAGCGATACTGTAAAGGGTGCTGCAGTTGTGCTCTTGGTTGTGAGGATATGAAAAAGCTTTTATTATAATCTTTTTTTTTGCTTTCCTTTTCATTCCCCTCTGTTAAGTTATGTGTTAAACCAGTAATAGCGTTTTAGCCTATGTTAAATTAACCCTGTCTGTCAGGGTTTTAACATCAAACATGTGTAGCATTTTCTACAAAAACATCTTATTGGGAAGCTAACTTCAGGAGGATTCATATAATTTGACAGAAGATGTCTATGGAATAGTTTTGACAGCTATGTCACAGTACTATTAAACCGGCTTGCACACCCGCCTTACGGGAGACAGTTGTTAGGAGAAACGACACAGACCTGTTCAGTTTCTAGTAACAATGCTGGTGAGGACTGGAGAAAAGATTTAATACATTTTTTTTTATTACAATTCTTGAAAAATTACTATTATTAATCCTAAATATCTATTCAGAATACGAGTTTGTTAATTCTCTGACAACATAGCTAGTGTCTCAAGAGCAACTTCTGGCTTTCCTTACTTGTACATTTAATTTTGGTCACTTTAACGAACATATGGTGTTTTTACAAAGTATTCACCGAGCTTCACTCCTTCCACACTTTGCTATGTTACGGCCTTATTCCAAAGTGCAGGAAATGAATCTACTTCCTCAAAAATCTACACACAAATTCCCCATTATGACAACCTGGAAAACTTTATTGAGTGATTTGCCAATTTAATAAGAACGGAAAACAAATAAATCACATTTATTTAAGTCTTCACAGCTGTTGCTTAATACTTTATTGATCTACCTTTGGCAGCAAGTACAGCCTGAGGTGTTTTTGAATAAGATGCCAGAAGCTTATCTCACCTGCCTTTAGGCAGTTTTGCCCATTCTTATTTGTTGTACTTATCAAGTTCTGTCATATTGAACGGGAGCCATATGCAGCCGTCTTCAGTTCTCGCCAGAGATGGTGTAAAGAAGTTAACTCTGGACTTGGTCACCAAGCTTAGCCCTAACCCTTGGTCACTCTAGGACATTCACAGAGCGGTTCTGAAGCCGCTTCTTTGAGATGTTGGCCATGTGCTTTAGGTCGTTGTGATGCTGACAAATGAACGGTCGCCCAAGTTTGAGATCAAGAACTTTCTGGAGCAGGTTTTCATCCTCGATATCTCTGTACATTTGCTGCTTTCATCTTTCTCTCTATCCTGGCTAATCTACTAGTTCCTGGTGCTGCAAAGCATCCCCATAGCATGACTCTGCCACCACCATGCTTGACTGTAGGCATTGTTTTAGTTTGATAATGAGCTGTGCCTGATTTCCTTCAAACATGATGCCTGCCATTCACACCAAAGAGTTCAGTCTTTGTCTCATCAGACCAAAGGATGTTATTTCACCTGGTCTGAGAGTCTTTCAGTTCCTCCACAGAGGAAAGCTGGAGCTCTGGCAGAGTAACCATCAGGTCCTTGGTCACCTCCCTGACTCATCACCCCCAAATCGGTCGGCAATTGGGGGTGGTTCCAAGCTTCTTCCATTTTCCAATGATTGAGGGCACCGTGTTCATTGGGACCTTCAAAGGAGCAGAAATGTTTTCGAACCCTTCCTCAAGACAATGCTGTCTCGGAGTTCTACGGAAAATGTCTTTCAGTTCATTCTTGGTGTTTGCACTCTGACCTGTACCGTCGACTGTGGGACCTTATATCGCCTTATCTGTTCGTTGTTGTTGCAGTTTGATGGAGAGTTACTGATCTTCCATACATGAAAACTTCATCTATGATGCACTACTTGTGAAACGAGAAATATTTATGTCTGTGGTTAAACTTTTACTACACTGGTTACATTTTATTTATTTATTTTTTTTTAATTCTTTTGGAAATAGTAATGGAGAAAAGAAGAGATAAGTTGGATCTCAAAGAGAGTTACCAGACTGTGTGTAAAAACAACCAACCCTGATAGAGGCTTGGATGTGCCTACTCATCCAGGAAAAGGCAGGGCCAGCCACAGACGACAGTGGACATTATTACATATTGATTCAAGCCCCTCCTTCCTTCCTCTTTGTTTTATCTGATCAGACAAAAGCACCATGTCTCTCATTCTCCCTCTTCATGTTTGTTTTGGTCTCTCTTTGTGTTTTTTTGTTAGAAAGCTCCCCAAGTATATTTTAAAAACTTGGGAGCCCAGAGGGCTTTGCGCACCTCAGGCCTAAATCCCAAACCTTATTTGTAATAATGAGTCAGTGGTGCTAACCGTGCAGGGCTGGCTAACTCGCTGATGAAATGTAAGTGGGCAGTAATGAGCACAATCACGGCCACTTGAGGGAAAATCTGCCACAACCAACCGCACGGTCCAATCTTTCCATCATTCAAGTCCTGATAGACAAGCCTACATCCCTGGGTGGGGATGTGACTGACAGGGCCTGGCGCCCGTGCTGGAGGGACCCCAATGGGCCTCTGGAGTGGCCCTTCATGGCCTGACCGCAGGGACAGGGATAGTGATGGCGTCTTGGGTCTCGCTGGCCCTTCTAAACTGGTCCATTAATTACACAAAACCCTCAGAGAAAATTAGCAGGCAAATTTAATAACAGGAATGAGGAGGAGGAGGAGGCTGCGTGTGGGTGTATGTGTGTGTTGAGGGAGTGCATCCATACACGGCGGCACTATCCACCCCCTGCTATTGTGAGACAGAGAGAGAGAGAGAGGAGTGCTTCAAGCTTACTATCACCATGGACACTCATCTAACAAGGCTTTCTGACACTTAAGGTCAATGATTTAGGAGCCAACAACAGGTTTAGTAGGAGCAATAAATTGCAACACTGTGGGCAATAAATTGTCACATTTAATGTCGAACCATTTCTTGGCAACTATGAGACCTTAGTGTGTTTCTTTAATTGGGGATTTGTGACACGTGGAAGTTTGATGACGACTGAGAGGCTTCATTAAAAACATCTTTCATTACCGTAGCACAATTATCTGCTGTTTGGAACCTGTATATTTAATTCAGAATTGCAATTCATAAGCTTTTACTGTAAAAACGAGAAAAAGCGCAACTCAGACTTTTACAGTTTTAAAGTTAATACAATACATATCAAATTATTAATTTGACTTGTTTTCAAACACGAGTCATAAACGCTTTGATGAATGGAGTTTTTTTTTGTTGTTGTTGGCGTATTGACATGACATCAAATGTAATGCAGTGTTACGATTCTGCAAAACAGGTTATTATTGGTCAACTTACCATTCGTAAGATTATTCATCTGCTTTCATTGCAACTTTAGCTTCTCCTGTGAAACTTTAAATTAAACCATTCTGTGTTTGTGGTTGTTGTTCCTGAAGGTGAACCTCTGCCCCAGTACGGAGTGTTTTGTAGCCTCTACCAGGTTTTCCTCCAGGATTATTTACCTCCCCCGTCCCTGCTGAAGGGAAGTATTCCCATGGAATGATGCTGCCATCACCAGTGTCATCAAAATAGCTAGTGGCGAACTGAAATGGGCTTTCTCATGGGTTTCTCCTTATTTTTCCTTGGAGCTGTTGTATAACAGTTCTGTTGACACACTCTCCCTCTTGAGCCGAGGCTCTCTGCAGCTCACCCAAACTCACCATGGCTCGATTTTTGAAAAATCATCCTTCTTTAGTCTGCTCCTGAACTTTAACACTGACCCATATGGATGAAGTGGTCCTTGGTCAGATTATGTAAGAAAAAGCTAATGGCATGCCTTTCAAATAAACTCATGGTTGACAAATGCCACAACTTGCAGTCCTCTTTGAAAATAAATACAGCTTTTCTATACACCTGTGTGTTATTTAGGACCTCTCAACACCAGTTCCACAGCAACAAACACCCAACAAACATCGCCGCCACGCAAGAAGTCAGACTGCAGTAAAGTGACTAGAGTTATAAGACTGTGCTCTAGGAAATTTGTTAAAGGAAATTCAAGTTGTTAGAAAAAGTGTAAATCCCAGGGTATTCCCACTGCATTTAAATATGTTTCTCACAATGTACAGTATTCCAAGTGTTCCATTCTTTTTTTTTCTGTTTCAGTCAACGTACTGTTCAAAGATAGATATGCTAATGCAGAAAGTAGTTGGACTATGAGTGTTTCTATTCCGGCGCACTTGATGTGATGGGGAAACTGTAGCGGAGCCATCAGTTCGGCATATATCAGCTCGCTACGTCTGCGTGTGTGTATGTAGATATGGAAAATAGAAAGGAGTGAAGAGTTTGAGGCTGCTGTGGCCCACTTCTCCTTCTCCTCTGCATTCCCTCTTCCTCTGCGGTGCTGTCAGCCTCCCAGGGGTCGGATCAGTTTGCTGCAATAGGTAGGCCGAGGCTATCAAAGTACATGTTTTAACTTTTTAAGACTTTGCAGGTTGGCTTTGTTCTTCTTTTCTCTCTGTTGTGTGGGCTCTCCTGGGCCCTTGGTTGGGGAGTATCTCTAGGTGCTGGCAAGTGGCTTTAGGCTATTAAAAAAAAAAAAAAAATGCAGGTTATCTACTGGGAGACGTGGAGGAGTTTTTCAAATTGAAGCGAGAGCTTAGGACCAAATGCAGAATTTGAAGGGGAAGACAGGCAAGAGGATTGGCCACGATTACGAAGCAATGAGAGTCGCAGATTGTACGTTTTGACTTAGTCTGTTCTCACACCAAGACACGCAATTTCTACAATGGTTTGCACCCAAATTTTTCTAAAGCCAAAAACGACCCTTATGCCATATGAGTCCTCGCATTCATGAGCGCGTACAAACACATGCAACCAACAGCTTCGTCCGCCCCATACTCATACACG